>NC_142602.1:29205029-29505029 GCF_041222555.1 Hakea prostrata
ACACACAGACTTGAAAGTTGGGAAATATTGGGGTGAAATGGGAGTAGATTACTGGGATGCTGCCACTTGGAAGAAGGAGTTTGAAACATATGAGGTGAGGGTTGCTGTTCTTAGTTTCTTTCTTTCTTTTTTGGCTAAAATTTTATTCTGAATGTCATACATGGTAATGGTCGTCTCATTGATGGTTTTATTGGTTCTGTTTGTTCAAGTTGTATAATGTGGTCGGAAGGCTTAAGCTTTTGCCTATTATCTACTGCCAGAGATCAGTCAAACTCAAGAATAAGTTCAAATTACATTATGACATATATGTTACCAATTTGAGAGGTTGGTAGAATCCTCAATAGATTAGGGGAGATGTGGTTAATTCTCCACTTCTCCACTTCTCCACTGATCTCTCTTGAAACAAATCTTAAATTTATCCTTTTCCTCCTTGAAACAAATCTTGTTTTTTGTACTGTAATTGGGATACTATTATCCTACTTTAGTTCATATTTAGTTTTAATATTTTTCTAATAATCTGTTATTGTTTATTTTATGATGCTGTTTCTGCATGTTATCTGTTCCTCATTTGATATTTTCTTCATTATATATGAGAACTTTTCTATATCTTGCAGTTGTTTGTGATGACACCTCAGATCCTTCTTGATGCCTTGAGGCATAGCTTTTTGAAAATAGAGATGATAAAGCTGTTAATTTTCGATGAATGCCATAACGCAAGGGGAAAAAGCCCGTATGCTTGTATTATGATGGTAAGTCGAGTACAACATCCTTTCATTCACATGTCAAAATTATGTTATCTTTCATTAACAGCTGCTGCTGGCAAATTTTTGTGTTTAGATAGCAGCTTTCTTGTTTTCCTAAGGAAGGAACTAATAACAGGTGAAAAGTTTGCAATTAAGGCCAAACAAAGGAATAAAATTAGTGTATGACAGTTTTAGTGCAGCAAAATATATTGATGTTTGCAGTCTTTTAACCCTGGGTCCCTTTTGCTCACAGTTGTTGCTGCAAGTTGGCAAAATACTTCTGTAACAATCAAACCAGGTTGCACGTCCACCTTTTTTCTTTTCGGGCTAATGAGGTTGTCCAGGCTTCAGCCCGACTAATTCCCCTGTGTGCCAGGTCCGGTCATTTAAGGATTTAATGATAAACCATTAAATCCAAGGTGAGTGGCCTCAAGTAGCTAAGGGATTTGAAAAATAGGTTCCTTTTGATTTAGACCAGTGCCCTTGCCAGCCCCTCTAACACCTTGAAGTTAAACCCCATATACTAAAAACAACAAATTCATGGGAAAAACATTTAGAAGGTGTAGAAGAGCTTCTACTAGAATCCTTCATGCAATGTTTCTCTCCATGGTACTTGCATTTAATTGCATTACGAACATGACGGTCAGCAGGGCGAATAGGTGCATATATAGGTTGAAGTCCTGAGCCTGAGTAGAAAGCTGATCGCATAAGAACACAGGGCTGAAGCCTATCAGCCTGCTGACTCTCCTGAAGTTGGACGTGCGCATAACTTTGCTCTGGAGAGGGGAACAAATCTTGACTAAGCACATGTGATCATACTCCACATTTGGACAGTCTAAAGAATCATTGACCCCGATCTTGTATTTGTGCTTCTCGAGGTTAACAACATCAGTAGAATTATATGGTGGACTGTGTCTCATAGAAGTCAAGTTCCTGCCACAAGTTGTATAGATTTGAGTACTATGAGGGGGGTTGGCTCATGCTAAGTGGTGCTATTGACAAGTGTGTTCATAAACATTGGCCTCATTGCTCACTCAAGGGTAATTTTTCTTCATAGCTTCCAAATCTTCTCAGTGGAAGATGGTAACCATAGACAATGTATGGCTGCATGGAGTTGATAAGAAACACCATAAGGGCATCATTAGAGAGTCACTTCTTGAAGTGGGCACCAACTGTCATTGGCTCGCAATCATACCCAACAAATCCCAGAAATGAAAACAAAATAAGAGGGAAACCATAATAGATAGTTTCTCCCATCTAGTCTAATAGAGGTAGAAGGAAATGCGGACATAGATCAAGAACTCAAGCATGAGCTGAATCTTGGCCCTTCAAAATAGCGAGATATAATTATCATTTTTTACTTGGGGGGGGGGGGTATGATGTCATTTAGGGCTGAAACTTCCCATCCAGCCTATTTTCGGCTTTGAACATATTGGTGCCTTAAAATTTACTAAAAGCAAGTGTAGATTAGAGTTCCATTTTGGACTCCAAGTTGAAAATTGCTGCCCTGAAGTAGGAGCTGAAAATGCCCTATTTTATACATTGTATACTTTAGGATTTCAATAGTTATAATCAGCCTACAGACTGGAAGAAAATTCAGAAAGAAGAGAAGAATAAAAGAACGAGAAGGTGAGAAAGGGCGATGAGGGAGAGAGCTCACTTGTATGAGATTCTCGTTGTTATGCTTTATTTATAGATTACAAAATTACTCTTAGTTTGGAAATAACTAAAGTACAACCAAAAGTAAATCTAACTATGCATAGGTTACATAGGATCTTCCAAACTGTCAAAAAGGAAACTATCCTTGGGAGATCACTTGTCAACCAAGCAGCTAGGAAAATAGAAAGAGAAGTGTACTAGGAAACTTTTGAGCTGCACATGGCCAAGATTATCCACGATATCTTGGCTACTCTAAGATGCAATCCAACACTCCCCCTCACTCTAGGGTGTTCAAATCAAGTGCTCCAGTTTGGAATAACAAGAAAATATAAAAAAAACTTCATCAGTATTGAGGATTAGTAGCATCAAAATGATGTCAATAGACACAAAAAGAACTTTGTCCAGGAAATAATCAACAGAAACTTCCGTAAACAATCGTCATGTTGCATGAACTATCCAACAATGAGAATAACATGCAGTAGTGAAGATGAACCATATCTATGAGTATATCAATAACAATAATTGGGGCATCATCCAAGTATCCAAGTAATGCTAGTAGTAAGGAGGAATCTCCAACAAAGAAGGTAAAATGTGTAGCTCAAATGTCCACACAAGTGCTCTTTGCAAGATGCCAAGTAGTATGAAGTAGGTAGTAATTTTGCTCAGCCAAAGGTAGAGTAGAGCCTCAAACAAAGGTCGCTAAAAGTCAAATATAGGTTACCATGAACTATATAGATAGGTGAATGATAGTATAGGTTACTATGGATATGTGGGTAGGTAAGGCAGACCAAGTAGGTAGGTAAAAAGGTAGTTAGGGGCTTAGGGCTGGTCATACAAATTGCCTCCTTAAATGCCATCCGTGCCTTCTTCCGCTGCCCTCTCCTTTTTTTTTTTTTTTTTTTTTTTTTTTTTTTTCTGCTTTTGCTGTAGCAATATCCAAAGGTAACTTAGTGCATGCCTTCACACCCACCTGACATCATCATCGTGTGATAATAATTAAATCATGTTTTTTTATTTGCAACCATCATTGAGATATGCAGCATGGTATATCTGTCCTATCACTTCTCTCAACCCCTCTCCTGCCTCTCCCTTGTCTCCTTCCCTTCATCTTCCCTATCTTTTGTCACCTCCTTATTGTTGCACAAAGAAATAAGTCGTGGCCATCAATTGAGAAACATTAAACTAAGATTGCTAAAACAACTATGTAGGAACATGTTAATTTTCCAAGAACCCTTACTATTTTTTGTACAAATAATTTTCAGAATTTTATCCATTTAAATATTGTCCTAGCAAATTAATCACAGAATTGAAACCTTATATGCACTTCTATTGTTGTATCATAATTCATAACTTTCCTTCATTTTCTAAACAGGGTAGGAATATTTTTCTTATTATTATTTTCTTGAAATTTTTAAAATGTTTTTAAAAATTTGGAAATAAAGTGAACTAAGTACTGGATGGAAATAACTGTAGATTGGTTAACAGTGCATTAAAGTCAAACTTTTTAACAGAAAAAAAAATTATGAATAGGAAACAGATTCAACTCTTTGTGGTCATAGGTGTAGCCTCCTCAGTGCCTGACAGGCTAACATATAAAAATTATACCGCCATACAACTACAATTTACCTTACTTGTTTCTTGGAGAGGGGATAGTAACTTTATTTGAGATGGTTTAGTTTAGCCGAATCTTCTACAATATCCAGTAAGATCATGTCATATTGATGTGGCAACCTCTGGTATCGAGTAATAAATTAATAATAGAGCAAATAGTCTAGAACCAAACTTCCCCCCCTTCTCTGTTGACTTGACTCAAGTTGCTGTCTTTTTATAGTGTAAATGAAAAGTTATGATTTCATCTAGATGTATGTAAGTACAAAATTTCTGGTTGGTGATACTCTTAAGTTAACGCAGGTGTAATGTTTTGTTCATAATTTGGTCTCTTGAGATATTCAAGTTAGTGCAATTTTCGTGTTTCCGTCATAAGTTGGTCTCAGGGAGCTCAATTGATGTAAACCAGGTCTAGGCTTAGGGGTATTTTGGTAAATTCCATAGACTTAGGGTTTGCCCAGGAAGTTCCAGCAAAAGGGGAAGGATTTAGGGTGGTTTAGGGCCTGCTGAGACTGATAACCAGATCTGAATTCTATTGCAAACAGAATTTCAGATTTTGAAATTTGAACTCAACAGTCAAACTAGGGTTTCAGCTAGGGTGGGAGAAGGTTTTTCCTTGCTGGTTCTGCTGGCCAGAACTAACTCTATTGCTCCCCTTTCAACTAGATTGAGTTCCAATTGATCAGACTTCTGGAAAATTAAAACTTCCACAGAATTTAAAGGTTGAAGATTAAGTGCAGGTTTCTCTAAGGGTAGGGTTGTAGGGCTGTTGGAAGAAAATAACGGTAGGGATGGCTCCTAGGGTTTATGTGACTCTAATGGGAGTGAGGCTTGAAAGGGGCTGGGAATGAAGGATTGCTAATGGGAATGGGATAAGGCTGCTGGGACGAAAAGGGGGAAAGGGAAAGGCCACGAATGCTAAGGGAAAGGGTTAGGGTTAACTGGAATTGAAGGGGAAGGGGCAGGGGTCAGTTGTGATGGGGTGGGATAGTTTCCTAGGTCAAAAAAGAGGGGAGGGGGCTGGGGATGCTATGGTTGCTTGGGGAGGGCTTCTAGGGTTTGCGCAAGAGAGCGGGAAGGGTAGGAAGGCTATTGTACTTACTTGGAAATTGGGAATGCTTGCTGGAATGGTTGCTTGGATGCTTTGATGATCTCTTGAGAGCTGTTGAATTGAAAAAAAGATAATGAAGAACTTGAATGCTTTTTATTGATCCAAGCCTACCCACATAGGAGACCCTAATCCTCAAACCATCAATTCATTAATTCATCCAGAACCAAAGATAACAATGCATGAAGAGGCTAATTACAACCCAAAATAATAGACTGTGATTTAGGGATGTAAATGGATCAAATTCAGCTAAAATATGGTAATATCCGAATCCGATTATTAAACACATTATCCGAATTTGAAACTGTTGGATAAGTATATTTGTAACCGAATTCGAATTTGTTTAGTTAATCGGATTTTTGGATAATATCTGATCGAATTCAAAGTAATCGGATGGATAAAAATATCCGAATGTAGTTCGAATATCCAACATCTAATTAAAGTAATTATTGGTAGTTTAATGTAATTAGTTACTATTAATGAATATTAATGATGGGATAATGATGTGTTCCCCAAAATTAAACTTTAATCGGATATGGATATTAGATATAGATAGTATCCTTCAAATATCTAATCAAATCGGATAATATCCGACTTAAAATTGGCATATCCGAATTTGAAAAAGTAAAATTCGGATGCTCTTAAATAGATACGAATACGAATTGAATTTTGATTTTTGACTATCTGTTTACATCCCTACTGTGATTTCAACTGGGATATCCTTACTGATAGGATCCCATTACATATTGGATTGGACTATTATAGTGTTATCCAATACTTCTAATAGATAAGGAATCTTGTCTTAAACTACTAAATAGGACTCATTCAAAAAAAACTTTAAAATCAAATTGAACTCGTTAAACAAATCCAAACCTTACTCAAATTAACAATGTGGACTCCATGAGAAATTTGGAAAATACTAAAAATAAATTTGGAAATAAAAAAAGGGTTAAACTGCCCTAAATACCCCTCTAAAGGGGATTGGCCAGCTTAGGGTGGCTTCTTGGAGCCATCTTGGGGGCCTGACTTAGACTTTCGGCCAGGGGTCCTTGTGTTCACATCATCAAGTTTTCTTAAATTTCACCAAGATCTAGGCAAGTTTCAAAACTATGCTCCAATGGTTCATTGATGAGAGAAAAAGGACTCAGAAGTCAGGGTTGGTTGTAGTTCTAGTTCTAGGTTTGGGTTTACTTTTTTCAGTTTTTCGTCTCTTTTTAAATCTTTGTCTTCACAACTTTATTACCCCATCAATGCCTTCCATGTGATAAAAGAACAATATAAACTTATTGCATGGTACAACTTCTGATCAAGCCCTCTAGTATTCTAGGGGAATGTTCAGGATCTCGCTCTCAAAGGCAAGATTGCCCTTGAGAAAAGCAAGATCTTGCTCAAGATCTAGTATTTTTTTCCTGGACCAACTTGAGTTAACTCAAGGGCCCATCTTAGAGGGGTTTTAATGGTCAGTTTGGGCTCAAAGTTGGTATTTAGCCTTTTTAGGCATTCAAAACACAATGATGACCTTAGAATTGCGAAAAAACTACCCTAAGTATGAGTTGTAACTCGACCCTAAGTTTGAAACTAAAAGGCTATAGGAATGACATGCAATGTAATAAAAAATGAAATATCAAACCATGAGGACATATAAATGAAAAGAAAGTGATAAGATAAATCAAATAACTTAAATACCAATATAATTCCATCCATATGAGTACAGTAGAACAGCTCACTCTCGACCCTCGAGAATAAAATAATACAATCATTATAAGTTCAATATAAATCATAAGTTCATAATAGAAGTGTTAGGTATGGCTCATGCTTCATGTTACTGTTGCCAATGACCTTCCTCCCGACACCCTGGACCATTAGCGGCCTTATATGACTTTGGGCCTCGAGATTTCCTTTGCAGTTTGGGCTTGGGACCATGAATAGCTACTGTATCTTAGGGAGATTGTTTGCAAGAGGAGGTGGCAATCCAACAAAAAATGAACTTGGGAAGTTGTCGCAGAGAGAAGGCGAGACAAGTCGAGATCTTGATCTATCTCACTTGAATTTTGGTTTTTAAAAGAAGGGGTGGAAAGAGATCTTGGGTCGAACCAAGATCTAAGTCAAGATTGTGTATTTTGTGGGACTCGGTGGCGATCTCATCTTGAGCCTTCAAAAAGGCACGATCTCAAGTGAGATCTTGAACCTTGTTCTAAGGTTCCAAACAAGAGGTACAATGGAGAAAGTTGTTGCCAGTAGACTCTCGAACAAGATACCAAATTCCAATTTAAAGTAATGGAAGATATCAAGAGAAGAAAAGATGAGACGAGAGGAGGAAGAGATGAGAATATGTAGTTGTGCCAAGGGTGAGAATTAATACCTCTCACAACATTGTCTTGCTTATAGTATAGGCACTTATATACCAACATAAGGTTGCCTGTGCATGCTAGCTATGTTTTAATTCATAACAATTTGGGTAGTTAAATTTGTTGATCAGAAAGGCTAAAGAAATCCATACCAGACCACTGAATAATTAATATTTGAAACTTGTGATTCATATGAAATTTCATTTGTTCTGAAAATACTCAGTGGACTTCCTCTTTCTAAAGTCTATTGATCCTTTTTTCATTGTATTAATTATAACTATTATCCGCTTTGAAATATGACTGGTTCTTAATATGTGGATTTACCTGAAATTGTGGTTGCATGGTCGATGAATGTGTTATGCAGGAGTTCTATCACAAGGAACTACATTCTGGTGCTACTCAACTTCCTAGGATATTTGGCATGACTGCTTCTCCTATAAAGCCAAAAGGTAGGAACATCTTGTGGCTAGTTTGCTTTATTGTTTTCCTGGTTTTTATTATTTATATTTTGGTTGTGGCAGTTTGGACTTGAGATTTAGCTTAAGCATCAGATTATGGGTGCTAAAATTGAGGGTTGGAGAGCCTTGATTTGCAATTTTTTCTTCTTTCCTACTTTTTTTTTTTTTTTTTTGGGGGGGGTGGGGGGGGGGGGTGGGGTGAGGGTTGGGTTTTTACCCTCACAGTTGAAGTAAATCAGATATGGCCTCAATAATATTCTTTGAACCATTAATTGTTGTCTTTTAGCTACCTAGGTAAAATTGGTATGATGGGTTATATGTTCAAAGTTCAGTCTTGGGTGTTGCTATGTGAAACTTTCTTCATTCTACCCTTTCTTTTTAGCCTCTGAATTTTCTTACTGAATATGAAATCCCTAACCTTGGACTTCAACTAAGGCTTGTTAAGGTTGGTAAGCAGCTCCCAATCATCACCACTACATTAATTATTCTTGTGAAGCTCTCACTACCTTTTCTTGTGCGCATGTGTGCATACTTGTATTCTTTTGGTGTAGCCCCAGCATTGGAATGCATCTTTGGAAGTCAAATTCTGGAGTTGGAGAGTCTTATGAATTCTAAGGTTGTGTAATTCTACTTTTTTTTATTAGCTGGCTAACTACATTTATACTACATATTTGTACTCATGTTGAGTGGATGCCCTACTAAATTTCTTATGGCAAAATATGCACCTACTTGTATCAAACTATTTCCAGTTAGTTGTACACAGACTTATCAAATTAGACATTAAACTTAGAGGGCTCATATGGAATGTAGCAGCATTGTGAGCTTCAGCATTAGAGGGATTAAAAGTTGGAATTGCATTGTTAACTAGTTGCTTTGTATTGTATTGTTCATTATTTACCTCTTACCTCCCTAGGGAGGTGTTTATAATTTTCTTTTATATTATTAATGTAAGTAATACATGTGTGGAGAAGAACTCACCTCTTTAACACACATCGTAATACCACTACTTCTTCACTGGTTGTAAAACCTTCTTCCCACATCTCTTCTCTTGAGTCCTTTATTCTTTTGCAACCTTTAGATGTCATCTAGAGGACCTACTACTAGATGGAAACTAGGAAACTAACAGATGCTAAATGAGTTCTTTAACTCTAGAATCTTTACATACTAGAAAAAACAACTTTGTATCCAACCTAACTCCAACAGAATGTAGGACCTGCTTGCTGTATAATAAAATTTACTACTTGAATACGTAATTGAATTTAATCAACTAGAGTATTCTGTGAGAAGAGGGAGGGCTATGGTACAATGGTAAGGTTGCTACACTGTTACCAAGTGATTCAGTTTGGGTATGGAGACAGCCTCTTTGCAATTGCAGGGATAAAGCCAGCAATGTTCAACATTGATATCAATATCCTATCTGAAAGGTGTTTCTAGGAGATGTATCATACCAAATCGTATTTTAAGAGACTCATGTTACACTGAAGAAACACAGTTAAGTGTTCAGGATACATGCTAATTATAGTTTTGAAGCACAAAACACCTTATATGTAAAGAAGAGAAAAAGTTCCATGAGACAAGTGTATTCAATTGATAATGTATAAAATGTGAAGTTTTTTGCTTGGTCTAATACAAATAAATTTGTTTGATCTGGGGAAGATTTAGGGTGTCGAGTGTGCAACATCACAAACCTAATGATGTCACTGACTCACTATGCCCACATGTGTAGGACTGAGCTCTAGGTAAAGGGGATGTTACAGGATCAAGAAGCTAGAGTCCATTTTTCCTCACATCCACTACCGATGATCTTCTTTGTCACCAAATCCTGGAAAATACTATCAGATGAACCAAAGTACCACAAGAACAAAATTACCATTACAATTCATGGATTTTGTTTGGTGATTGACTGATAAGATGTCTCTCTTAAACTTGGGAACATGAAGAACAGAGTCAATATGCATGACAGAGGTAAGATGGAAACCACCTTACAAAAAAAATTGTAGAAATGGAGCCATCAACAATCCTAACTTTCCCCCTAGGAGAGCAGATAGAGTTGAAGTCATTGCACTGAGATATGCCTGATTGCCTGTTACATGTACAATGGCTTTGCACTCAGTTATCCACAAAAGGGACGTTGAAAAGCAAATGTAGAGTCCTATTAAGGTGGAAGCTGAAGAACCTGAAGCTGTTGGTGTAGAAAAAGAGCTAGCCAGATACTCTCCAACCTCATTCATTCTAGTATGTGCTTTACCTTCCCATGTCTTGCTGCCATTCACGCTAGGGACAGCTGTACAGTATCCGGCATCTCTCTGTAGTTCTCACAGTTGTCACAGCTGAATTGATCCTTGTCATTCACTAAGGATGGTCCTTGCCTTCTTCCTCCAGCTTTGAACATAGCATAGGAACACATAGAAAGTAGAGATGATTCCTAAACTAAGGGGGACCAATACCCAAAAAGTTCTTCCTCATACCCTGGAATTCCCACAAGTCACTAGTCATAAAAAAATTGAAGAAAGTTAATCACATATTAATGATTTACATTCGTTCAGTGATAATGTGTACGTCCTAAATAATGTAACTCATCAACCAAGATCAACTAAACTCTCCATGCAAAGCATTTTGAGCCAAAAATAGGGCAAAAACACAAAGCTGGAAGTACCTGACTGCTTGGAAGAGGATCACCCGATGAGTTGTTTTCCATTAACTCAGCTCTTCAGTAACCAAGGCCTTGGGGGTCGAAAGCCACCCTTGGATGACTCTAGCGAGCCCAGCTCCTTTCTCACCATGCTGCTCACTGTACCTTTAGAACAGTAGAAAATGAGCCCTACCCCATCTTCATTATTCACCTGAACAGTGTCTTGAACAGTATTTTGAATTCCTATCGGTTCATATATCTCCTTTTGATATTTATCATCCTATTCCAAGTGTATCTCATGGTTCTTGGAACCGTTTTATGCTTCAGGTTCTAAAGAAAGAGAAATAGAAGTAGAGTACCAGTAGGATGGTACTCATGCCTTCAGTCTTCGACTGTGTTAGAATGTAGGGAATGCAAAACAACGAGAACTAAAGAGGGAAGATGGGAGTAGCAGGAGGAAGGAGAAAATGAGAACAGAAAAGCAAGAGAGAGGATGACAGAATGTTGAGTTGGAGAGTGTTCTCTTTCACACTGATTACTTCTTCATTAAATTATATGACTCCCTTAGTCCCTTGGGAGGTGAGAAGTAAAAAAAAGGGATAAATATGATGTAAAACCATGAGCAAATAATCTAGTTCTTACTTCCTAAGTACCCGCAATACCTAATCCTAATACTTTCTATATTATGTAAGTGCTCTCCCCTACATTCCTAGAAGGGCCCAAGGTAGTGGGTACAATGTAAGTTGGCATCTTGTTACTTCGGATCTTTTCAGCTCCAATGGAGCTTGTGACCTAATCAGATCTCCTGGTCACCGATCTCCTTCGCGCTAAAATGTTGAACCACATTCCCAGCCACTACTCAAAGTATGGAGTGCCCTATCAAGTGCCTCCTGGTCACCGATCTCATTTATCTCATTGTTTGGAGGGATTAAAGAAAAAGGTAAGTGATCTGTTTGAGATAATGAGATCTTTATTAAAAGTAAAAATTAAAAATTAAAAAGGCTAAAGACAAGCATTAATTTTTGTCCTCATCTTTGGATATTATAATATCACGCTAAGGTTTTAACTTTGTGTTTTCCTTGGATGTAGCAAACAACCTAATCTTCTGTACTTGACATGAGAAGAGAAATTACTTTTTGAGTTTGGCATTTCTGAAGTTCAATCCAGATCTTTTTCTGTTATTAATTTTGAATGGAGCACTTGAATCTGATCTTATTGCAGATCTATGCTGATGTTGTAAATACATAGGACTTACTAACTGGCTGAGGCAACTACAAAATAGATGAAGGTTATCATGGGAATGTCAAAACCACATGTTGATGTGACTGATTTATTGATGCTGTCAATTTGCAGATGTTAGCCATGCTTTTGTTCATTTGTGCCATGAATTTGGGTAATGGGTCCCTCTAATATGGGCAGGAGTTAGAACCACATGACCTAAGTTTTCTTAGTAGTGGTGTTAAGAGATGTGAATAAAATTAGTCGTACCTCCTAGACCTGGTTTCAATAGGATTTTGGAGTTGCATTATTTATCTTATCTAACCACAGGGCCATATCATATTTTAGGCCCAAATTCAGCCCACAGACATGCAACACCAAGAGCTGGCTGAATCTGACCAGGGGTATTTGGTCATTTTACCCTTTCTTTTGGTGCCCCAGTAGGGCTAGTTGGATGTAGAATGCTGTTAGGAGTCTATATCTATTTTTATTTTTGAGTTTGGTTTTGTTTTGGTCAAGTTATTGAAGAGTCTCAGTCTAGTTAGGAGTCCCGGTTAAGTAGGGATTCCCTTAGCTAGAATCCACTCCTTACAAGGATCCTAGGTCTACTATCATTCCTTGATGAGTTATGATAGAGTCCTTGTCTAACAGTCCCAGTTGGGATCCAATTTCCAAGTAGGATTCCTTCTGGAAGTTGGGTTCTTATTTACAAGTTCTGTTTGCTAAGGATCTCTTACTTAGGAGTCCTTTCTAGTTTTGAAAGTTAAGTCTAGTTGTAACAGGAAATTCCAATGCAAATTGGATTCGATAAGTTGAGCTCAGGTTGGTTTTCTTTTTCTGTGTCCTAGTTTAATTTTCCTTCAATGTAAGGCTATAAATATAGCCATCCGCTTATGTAACAAATGAAGAAAAAACAAGCATTGAAGGAAGACTTGGATTTAGTGGGAGAGAGCCCCACAACCCATGTTGTGAGTGACCTTCAATTCTCTGCAAGAAGACCTTCAATTTTCTGCAATTGTCCAACAGCCTCTTCTTCCACAAGTAAGTCATTCCCAACCCATATCCCAATCCCATTCCCTTCCTCTAACCCTAGACTAGCATCTTCTCACCTCCCCATATCCTCTCTCTCTCTCTCTCTCTGTTTTTATATTAATTTTCTGAAGTTCTTCTGGAATTTTCGGACTTTTTCCTAGAACTTAAATTCAAGGTCAGATCTATGGCAATCTAACCTTTAGATCTGTCCCAAACTTTTGGGACATCATTCTGATAACCCTAGTAACCTTCCCTCCTAAATTCACCCCTGCTGGACCAAACCTTAACCATAACCAAGAGTCCTAATCCAAGTAGGAAACATAGTTTGAACCATTGCCTTGAGGGATTAATTCAGAGATTATAAAATAACGGAATCAGAATTATGTTTAGCCTACAATCATCCCATACCTAACCCTAGAAGCCTGAAAACATACAAACCCTGACTTGTTTGAATTCCCCTAGAAGTCTGAAAACATGAAAACCCTAACTTGTTAGAATTTGCAATTACATCTCTGTTAAAGCATGTAATTTTACGTTAATTCCAGCCTCAGACTTAACCTGGCTGCGCCCTAAAACCCTTTTCTCTATTAACCATAGACTACCCTAGACCTAACCCTAAGACTTGGGCTTCAAATTGGCCTATCTGTAAGGTGTGTGTTGTAAAAAACAGCTGCTGTCCAATGAGATTTCAACCCAGACAGCAAGGGTTTAAACCGTAATTTGCTGCTTGTTCTATTTGAGAGGATCCTGAAGGCTGGTCAGACTTGGGCTACATCAATATCCCTTACCAAGGCTCATATAAAATATGTCAATGCCTTTCTTTGTGCTTTTCCTACATTAGTTGGCTATTGTTAGGAGATCTAATTTTGTTTATTTCAACTACAAAATCTGGTTTCGGATTTTTTCTTTGGGTAATAATTAACCAAAATCCCAATGGGGAAGAAGAAAATGTACAAGAGGGAAAGAAAAAGGGGGGGGGGGGGGAAGAAGTCTAGTAGAAACATCAAAGCAAATGGCTCTCCAAATCAAGTCTCGAGTTTTGGAGTTGGAGGTCCATCTTCTAAGGTTTGGCTCCCACCATAAGAGATCAAGGCATTGAACACCAATATACTTACCACATCACAAGTAGAAGTGCTAGCAAAGTGTCTTGGAAACCAAACCCATTCCTTGGAGAACCCAAAGGAGTATCCGGAGCTGGACAAATGGTGATAATTTCTTTCACCCATGAGTAGTGAGAGGAGAGAGAGGAGAAGAAGAGGTGGTCAACATCTTTTGGGCTGTTCTAACATAGGACGAAGTCGATGTTGATATTTAGGTGGCCGTGGATAGGCGAAGACAGGATGTGGAGATAGTTGTGGTTCTGATGGAAATCGACCACCGTGATTAGTGAGTGAGCCAAGAGTGAGGGGAAAGCCAAGTAGGAGATAGGAAAGGTACTAAGGGAGAAGCTCGTGAGTTGTAAAGGTGGCTTTGGCTGTGCGAGAGACACCCACCAAGAAAAAGAGAGATCTCTATAGATTGACATGAAGACTAGAGAGGGAATTGAAGAGGCCAAGGAGGAGAGGATAGAGGACATAGATGAACGGGAGGCTTTGTAGAAGAACATATGATCTTCAGCAAAGGCAAGATCAAGATGGGAAAGTTTTAGAGTTTTGCACTTGGGATGGGGTAGTGAGGTGCTGGTCAGTATTGGATAGGATGATTTTAGTGAGAGCTTCTAGGGAAAGAGAGAAGAGGAAAGGGGGAGAGGGGACAACGTCGGCAGAAACCCACCTAGTAGGGGAAGAAGCTAGCAAAGAGCCATTAGTGATAACAAAGAAGTGGGGAGAAGTGATATAGGCTTCTATCCAACAGACAAGGGGAGGAGGTACCCCATAAAGACTAGGACATCAAGGATGATATCACAATGAATGGAATCGAATGCTTTGTAGAGATCAAGTTTTAGGAAGGTCAAAAGGGAGTGCGAGGAGAGGTCATCTTGACACAAAGGAAAATGTTGTTAGTGATACTCCTACCTACAATGAAGGCAAATTAGTTTTTAAAAATGAGGGAGGGAATGACAAGTCGAATTTTGGTGGCAAGGATTTTGACAATGAACTTGTGCGGGGAGATTGTATTGGGAAATGGGCCAAAAATCGAAGAGGGAGGAGGAATTGGGCTTCTTTGGGATGAGCCGAGAGGAAGGTTTGGGTTACGAGATGAAAGTTGAGAGGGGTTAAAGAGGAAGCTACAGACCTCATTGATGAGGTTGTCTTGTAGAACTCTTGGAGGCTCAAAACAAACCCATACCGTAACCATCTGGTCCAGGAACTTAATCGGGCTTGTGGAGTTAATGGCAACAAGAATTTCAGCATTCGAGGAAATGGCTAGGAGGGTATCTGATGTGAACATGGATCTAGGATTAAGTATATTGGGATAATGATCTAGAAGATCTATGCTCACTCCAGGATCCTCTTTCCTGAAAATCAGCAGTCCTTTAAGGCTGAAATACCCTTCGGTGGAGGGTTTTAGGACAAATTCTAGGGATGCAAGGGATAGGCTAGGGTTACAGTAGGTTCGCCAGGCTTAGGGGTTTGGGGTTTTATGTTTTCAATCGTTAAACCTTGCTACTCTTGTAATTTCAGTATTATAATTTTGAGTTAGGGTTTGAGAATTGAGGTTTGAAGATTTCTAGGGTTAGGGTTTCTATTATGAAGCTAAGTTGCTGATTTTTAGGTTTTAGTTGTGCGAGGGGGCTGGATTTTGGGATTGAAGGTACGAACTGGGTGTAGGGTTCAATTCTAAGAGGAGAAGGTTTAGGTTAAGAGGATAGGGTCCTATAGGTCTTCAATTCCTTGCTGCACTTCTGAATTTTAGTTTTCTGCAATTTTCAGAAGGAAAGAAGAAGAAAAAGTGAGGGGAATGGGTGGGATGATAGTCTAGGGTTTGGGCAGGGTATGGAACTAGGTAATGGGATGGGGAAGGGCTCTTAGTGCTGTCAGAGGGTTGGATGGGGCTGGAGATGTCTTACAGTGGAGGGGAAGGGGTTGGGGT
Source organism: Hakea prostrata (assembly GCF_041222555.1). NCBI lineage: Eukaryota > Viridiplantae > Streptophyta > Magnoliopsida > Proteales > Proteaceae > Hakea > Hakea prostrata. Next base: position 29,220,869 of record NC_142602.1, read on the forward strand.
TGCAGAAGATCAGGGCTAAGGGGTAGGGAGGGTTTCGGGTGGGAGAGAAGAGGGGGGAAATCGGGCCTGGGGGGGGGGGGAAGGGGCTGGTACTTACTTGAAATTGAAATAGGGCTGCTTAACTTGAAGAAGAATGCTGGGACTTGAGAGAAACTGCAGAAAAGCTCTATTTCAAGGCTGTTGCAAGTCCCTCCATGGAAACCCATGATTTCTCTCTCTTGCTCCTTCAGTGTCAGCTTTATTACATTAATCATAAGCTGCCTTTTACAATCCAGAGAGGCTTATTTATAGCCTTTAAGAAGGACCTCACAATAGGACTCAACTTTAGAAAGGAAACAAATTAGGACTCTAACTTGTAATTCAAGTTAAACTGAAACTCCTAACTGACTAGGTCTTTGACTCACCCAGGGAACCTTCATAACTTACTCCAAATGAATCCAATTTGAATGCTAAGAGTAGATGTAGATTTCTTGCAAGGAGTAGGACAACTCTAGTGGACAAACTCAGGGCTCTTGATTAACTTTCAAAATAAAGGCTCAAATTCAAAAATTAAAAAAAAAAAAAAAAAGATCTGGGCTCCCACAAAAATAATGGACCCAATTATACCCTATCTTAGACTCAATGAAAATTTGCAAAAAAAATACCCCAGGTGGTACTAGGGGCCACAGGGTTTTAGGGAGCAACCCTCGGCCCTATTTTGCCCCTGAATGTGGTTAACATCATTATCAAGGAGGGAGGAGGGAATATTTTTTTTTATCAGATTAGGGGGAGGGGAGGAGGGAGGAGGGAGTCATAAGAGAAGGCAAGAAGGCGAGCACCTCCCTCTTGATACCTTCAACATCTCAAGTCCATACACCATTAGCGTAGAGGAGGGTTGGGATGTAGTTGTAGTTGTGTCAAGCTTTGAGGGAGCGGTGGAAGAAAGAGGAATTTGAGTCCCGCAGCTTAAGCCATTTGATTCTCAACTTCTTACGGAGAAAACTTTCCTCTGGTTTACGGTTATTCTGTCGACATAATTTTTGTTTGATCTGATCAACTTTTCTGAATCTTGGAGGAACCTGCTTTGTCTCCCCCAGAATTGCTTATGATCATTTTTATCTATGTGCTTCACCTTAATTAAGCATCCTAACTTAATTGTGCATTGTTTCTTATTAGATTTGAAATCTAAAGCCGAAATCAAGGCTGATCTGCTGAGTTATAACTTAACTCTTGATTTTCCTTCAAGGAAGCACGCACGCAAATACCATCATTATTTTGTCACTGGTTTTATGACTGTCTTTTATAAACAAATGTGTAAATGTCTTTTATATTTCTGGATTTCAGCATTTGCAGTCCCTGAAAGAATGGCATCTCGATGATTGTTTTGAAGTTTCTCTGTCAAAGAAGATATCAACATTTTTGTATTGTTTAATCCAGTTAGGTGTTTGGTTAGCCTTAAAGGTGTAGAATTTTATTGTATGGCTTGTTGGGCTATAATTCTCTTATTCACACAGGTATTTTCTTTTTGTGTCTCATATTTTCTGTTCTTCAAAATGTAGGCTTCCGAAACTTTTTCACGTACTGAAATAGATAATTTCCCCTGGCTGCGAGGAAAGAATGTTATTGATAACAGGATTGTGAAAGATTTTAATCGAGATGTATTACAGTTGTTCTTGACATACATTCCAAGTAATTTCATACTTTCTGGGCTTCTTCTTTTCTTATTCCTTATTTCATTAGTTTTGTTCTTTGTTTCCCTGAAGATCCAGTGGATTTAGTTTTCCTCCTCGTTGACCCTTCCATGCAAAAGAACAATGTTGTTTGAAGTAATCTGTCCCTTCATTGTGTAGGTGCAGGATGGACTATTGGAGGTAATATTGCACAAAATATAGATGCTGGCCTTTTAACTCCGAAGGTTGATCGTCTCATTGATTCTCTTTTGGAATACAGGTTCTTGATGACTTTTAATCTCTTCATTTGTGAAATTTGTTTATTCTCAACAATAATGTTTCTGAGATTCGGTTCTCACAAAGGTTTGGTCCTCCTCCCCCTTCCACCAATCCTCTCCTAATGGGATCATTTGGTAACCCACCTCTTTTCTGTTCCTCTTAGTCTTGGAACCACTCCTTGGTCCCCCTTGGTTTGGTTCAAAGTCGTATCCCTCTTCACACCCGCACCTTGGAGAACCCTGAACCACTATCTCCCTACCAAGCCTTCCTCATTGACCAACATATCTCTGCTGCCCCTGGCTGCATCCTTTGGTGTAACGGTTTACAGGATTTAGAACACTTCTTTTTGGCATGCCATTTCTTCCACTCCATCTAGGAGAAAGCTGTTAGTGCCATCTGGCCCCATTCTCATCATATCAATGCTTTTGCTCTAGATCCTCTATGGGTCTTGAGAACCTACTCTGGCCATTCTATTTGTGTCTATACTGGCAAGTTGGTGTTTGGGGCTTTTGTATATCACTTATGGTGGGTGCACGACCTTAGGAGATGGACCACTAACTCCGCGTCTCTGTACTTGGTTTTGAAAAACATCTCCTTTGATTTCTCCTCTAGGCTCCAGTTTGCCCCCATCCCCCTATTTTGGATACCCCAAGCAACAGACGTTTATTGTTACCTGAGGCCTTGGTTCCTATTTGTAGCTCCTCACTAGTAGATTATACGCTGCTCCTCCTTCCTCCTCCTCTCTCTTTCCCTTCCCTCTCATATTTTCTCCTTCTCTCTTTCCCTTTAGGGTTTTTGTTAATGATTATTTATTCTTCCACAATAAAATGTTCTAGAAATCCTTTTACCTATTTAACCTGTCAAAGCTAAAAGAAGTCCAACTACTTCTATAGATCCTATGCTAGGGTATGAGAGATGTAGTAGGTTTAAATTTCGTTTTGCTTAATGAAATTAGTATTTCTTAAAAGTCCGCTCTTCAATCAATTGAATTTTCATGTTGATATGGGTAATTCATTGAATTTCTTTCAAGGAGCCTAGTTTCTAGTTCCTATATGCCCATGGTAGGTGCATAAATAAGAAATATGTGGAGAAAATAGAGAAAAAGAAAAAAAGGGAGAGGAAAAAGAAAATGCTTAAGGACATAGAAACAGGCCCAAAACTATTCTGCAGATTAGCACTTGAGACTTATTTCTCTCCTCTTTTGCCTTTTTGTGGCTCACTTAACCCTCTTCCTCAAGTTGGAGCATAGATGTTTAACATGCCCAGCTTGTTTGGTGTAGCTTCAAATGTATGAGAGCCAATCTTCCAAGATCTTTAATGACCAACACTAATTGGACTAAGAAGGTTTCTTACCCTTAGATATATGGGTTGAATATTTTAGACATGAGGAATTCAGCTCTACAGGTTTAGAATGGTTGTATCCACCTTAATGCAATATGATACATCCTCTCTTCTGGCTGCTGCTTCTCTTCCTCCTGTTTTCTATTTTCTGCTTTTTGGTTGACATGATATCAGAGCTCTATATACTGGTCAGTGCCTAAGTAAATTCCGTGTTCCTGGTTGTTCTTTCATATTATAAACCAAGGTTGTCGAGGAGGCAAGGCGACCAAAGCGATTGGGGATCCGCCTAGGCGACAAAATGGAGCCTAGGCGGCAATAAGGCGACCAAAGTGGTTGGGTAAAATTTTTTCAATTCAACTACTTTTAAACTACTTTTTAATACAATTACTTTTTATAATAATTTAAGCAAACATTCAGTAGTCACATTCATCCAAAAAAGAAAGCATTCAAGAATCATAATTATGAAAAATTATCCAAAAAAAAAAACACAAACATAAGTTCATCTCATCAAGCATCATAAGAATGACTATGTACTAACAGGGCCAACACGATAAATTAATAGATCTCATTATTCTGATTTCCAAGTCATTGTTCATTTAATGATTAATTAATTCTCGATGTTGAGTATGGCTCATGCTTCACATTTTGTTGCTAACGGGCACGGGGTCCTGCTCACTTTGGACCTCAGAGTTCCTTTTCAATTTGGGCATCGATTCCGAAATGACTAAGCTATTAAATTTATATGCGGCTTTGTAGAATTTTGATTAAAAAAAAAAGTTAGGAAAAAGATATTATGCACAAAATGTCGAAAAAGCAGCTGCTTTAGCATCTTGGCGGCAATAAGGCGCATATGGTGACAAAGCGGTAGCGTTTAGGCGAAAAAGTTGGGGGGGGGGGAACAGTGCGTCAATTAAGTGGTTCAAAACAAGGTAGTTGAAAAATCGCCTTGCCACCTAGGTGGCCGCCCCTAGGACGCTTTGACAACACTGTTATAAACCATATTTCTGTATCTATATATTAGTTTCTAGATCCTAGTTACCTTGTACTCTATTCGGATCCCACTACTTACCTTCTGTGGAGATATCATCTTTGGAATAGAGCTACAGCATAAGGTGCAGATGAACTCCTTGAAACAACGGGTGTTTCTTCCACACTTTTTGCATCCCCCCTCTCCCTTTTGACACCACATGTCTGGGGGGTGTAACAGCTGAAGTTTCCATGTCGCAAAACTTACAATTTCCCATCAATTTTTAGCTCTTTCTTTTGCCCCTATTCTACAATGAAGAGTTGGAGTTTTTAATCACCAGTATTCTTTATGATGGTCTGTTAAATATTTTTTTGGCTGATCTTGTGCTTTGCTATTGAAGTTCACGTCTGTGGATTTTGTTGACATGGTTTTGATGCAGGCAGGTGAAAGATTTTAGATGTGTAATATTTGTTGAACGGGTCATTACAGCTATTGTTCTTCAATGTTTGTTGAGCCAACTTCCACAACTTAGCTTCTGGAAGACAGAATACATGGCAGGGAACCAGTCTGAATTGCATTCTCAGATTAGGAAAAAGCAGATTGGAATTGTTGAATCATTTAGGAATGGCCTGGTATCTATCTTTTGTCTCTCTGTCAACTTATTTTTCTGATGCATTGCATTCATCTGACAATGCTCTGCTACAACATTACTAGGTTAACATTATTGTTGCAACCCAGATTCTCGAAGAGGGAATAGATGTTCAAAGTTGTAATTTGGTTATAAGATTTGATCCCGCAAACACTGTTTGTAGTTTTATACAGTCACGTGGCAGCGCTAGAATGCAGGGTTCGGATTTTCTAATATTTGTTGAGAGGTAGTGTTCTACTCCATTTCGAGATTCTCTTTTAATAATTGTAATTTGCTTTCAATTATTCTTATTATTCATATAAATTGTTCTCCCATGTTCAGTTATTGCACGAAAGTTTATAGTTAAACAAAAAACTTATTTATTGTTTATTGCGAGTACATGTCAATTTTATCAAAACTCGAACATTTGGACGGTTATCGTTCTTCCTTTGAAGTTTAGAATTGTTTATGTTTTTGTTGCAAGTTTTTGGTGGCACTCACATATCACACATTTACACATTGATCCATCTTTATCCATGTTGGTGACTATTTTTCTCATGGTATTAATCCTCTTCATCAAAATTCGAGTTCCTATAAACATACATGTGAATTGCCGAGGGCATAATATATGCACAATATGCAAGTTCTATGAATGAAGATGTAGAATCTATAAAACCTATTATGTCATAGAAAACTAGTTGCCTGTTATAATTTGAGTGTGGGTGGGTCATTTTATTGATCTTCATTTTCTTCTTGTTCTAGTGAGGATGCTTCTACACTCCCAAGAGTTGAAAAATATTTAGCAAGTGGAGATATTATGCGAGAACAATCCCTACTTCATGCTTCTCTTCCCTGTGTGCCACTTGAAACAGAAATGTTGGATGAGGAATTTTACCGTGTTGAATCTACTGGTGCCATTGTAACACTAAGCTCTAGTGCTGCTCTCGTCAACTTCTATTGCTCACGACTCCCTTCCTTTGGGTTTATTCCTTAAACTCTCTTTGAAAGTGTTTTTATTGAATCTTTCAGAAGCTGTTAAATTAACATTTAAATTTCTGTTTGTTGTTTGTTCTTACATTTTTATTTACATTTTTGTGTATGCGTTGGAATTTGAAGAAATTATTGCTTAGATGGTATTATTTCATTTATAGGCCCCAGTGGGGTATTTATAATTACAATCTTAGTAAATTCCACTCTAAATAGGAAAAGAAATATGAAAAGCAAGTAGATAAACCAATCTTGGACTTATTAGGAACCAATCTAACACCGAATAGGAAATCAATATGGAAAATATAAGATAATAAAATATAATTAATATAGAGGATTTAAAGGGGAATCCTATTCCAATTAAGAAACCTAAGTCATACTTCCAACACTCCGGCTTAAGTTGAGGCATAGATATCACACATGCTCGACTTGTTCAAAATAGGATGAAATATTTGTCCAAGTAAATATCTACAACTTGATCTTTGTACTTCACTAATTAATGATTGCTTTCCAATTTTTCTTTGATAAAATGTCTGCCAATTTTCACTTGCTTCATCCTTATCTCTGCTGCAACTTTAAGTTTCCAAGAAAGAAAGTCCAATGAACAAAGTAAAATCTTCAAATATCGTGAAGACCAATTTTTGCACAAATCTGAGGTGAAATATAATTTTGAGGGTAACAACTGCTAGGATAGTAAGAAAACTGAAACTTTAGATCTGCAAAAATGTTAGATCTCTGAAATGAAATTTGCCAATGTAAGGGACAATCTCCAAAGGTAATAGAGATCAGGTTCTGCATAGGTTAAATGCCAAATCTAGAGCAAGGTTAGATCTCCAAAGAGGAAGATTGTCAAGGGAAGGGGCAAATCTCCAAGGGTAATAGAGATCTAGTTCTGCATAGTAGCGTTAAAAAAAAAATATGAAACTTGCAAGTCTGCAACAATTTTAGGTTTCTAAAGAGGAAATTTGCTAAGATAAAGGGCAAATCTCCAAATGGTAATAGAGATCTAGTTGGGCACAAGTCTAAAAAAAGGCATTCCAATAGGAAGAAAACTGATTGGATCTAACCCAAACGAAATAGAAGCACACTATAACAAATTTGGGAAAAAAGAATAAATTTTGAAAGGTTCATGGGAACCCCAGTTCATCTTATTTCATTGAACTAGGGTCCAATTCTTCAAATTAGAAACTTAGATGGCTCTCTAAATAGTAATCTCAACTGGCTCTGATACCATGTTGGGATTTGAAGAAATTATTGCTCAGACAGCATTATTTCATTCATAGGCCCCAATGGGGTATTTATAATTACAATCTGAGTAAATTCCACTATGAATAGGAAAAGAAATATGAAAAGCAAGTAGATAAACTAATCTTAGACTTATTAGGAAACCAATCGAACACCAAATGGGAAATCAATATAGAAAATATAAGATAATAAAATATAATTAAAATACGGGATTTATAGGGGAATCCTATTTGAATTAGGAAACTTTAGTCATACTACCAACAATATGGTTATTAGGGCATTACCTAAGTGCCATCTTGTCTCTAGACTCATGCATCAGTTTTTGTGTACCATTATGGTGCAGTGTGGTACATGAGATCATATTTTAAAGCATGTAAAGAAAATGATACAACAGTAAGTATATGAGGCTTCAACCATAGCCTCAGAGCATCTGTGATTCCTCTCTTCAGCAAGGAGATGATACTTGTAGTAGTGATTTGCTATTAATGATGCTGGATAAGTAATTCCAGGAATGGACTTGATGAGTTAATAACTAAAACAAAAGTACCTAGAACTCACTGACGTTGAGTACTTGAGTTCCTCCAAAAGAATGTGGAAATCGGAAATGATCCCTGATGGTTGCTCCTTCTACAATGTTTGTATCCCAAGCTTGAAGATGAAGACTTTCTTTGCTTTCAAAATTTGTAATGGAATTAGGGTTTCAGTCTTAATTTTTTAAACAAAATTTGGTGGTGGAAGTACAATCTAATGGGCAAGATCATCCGAAGTGGTTAGGTTCTAAAAGGAAGTTGTTAGATTAAAAGGATAATCCTACAATGTGATCCAACTGGAAAACTGCTAATGGTAGACAATTTTCATTAAGTTTTCTCCCCCACAAAGTCAACATCCCCAATGGACCTTGCATTCATGGGATTAAATGGCTGTCATAATCCATAATACATTGCACATTAATACATTAGTATCACAACTTTTGACTGAACACAAAAAATTTGAATAAACTTTTCAAATATTATTTATTTAACAGAATAAGACTGTCATCTTTTACAGCATGAAGTGTAGGGAAATAGATTAGTTCACCATAACTTCAGTTTTGTTTGTCTATGTTTTTGCATTTAAACTCTTAAAAATGTAGAAGGCAGACTTGGGAATTTCACAACTTTGAAAACTGTACCTGATCTCTACAGGTCTCCTCCCCCTCTTTCTTTTCTTCTCATTGTTTAACTCTGGCTCTGGCTCTAGCTCCTTAACCTTGCATCCCCCTCTGCCTTTACCTGACCACAAAAAGTTTCTCAGTTCTGATCATGGTCTCCTGGAATTGATTTCTCAGTTCCATAACTTTTTTCAACCTATGGGTTGTTGATCACTTGATTGCAGTGGACAATCGTATTGCTCTGCATCTTGTTGCGCACCTTAATAAACCCATCTACGCTGTTGAACAGAAGGTTGTATCAGTTTGGAATCACTATGCTTCTTTCAGAGACTCAGTTTGGAATCACTATGCTTCTTTCAGAGACTCAGTTTGAGAAAGAGTCACTGCCAAGTCAAAAATTATAATGGGTTTCTTAATACTGATGTGAGTGGGTATTTTTTTCTCCCGGTGTCCTGCTTGCCAGTTTCTTTTAGCCTGCTGAAGTGAGATGTACTTGTTTGGAGAAAAAAAGTACTATTTATATGGATCGGTCTCATGTCATCAACGGTCAACTTTACACTTTGGTTATCAGGGCTCTAAGCATCCACTTTTACCTTCCTTAGACCTTACCACATTCTCTCTCTCTTTCTCTGTCTTCCACTTTTCTGGGCCTCTCAATGCATGTTGGACTCATCTTTCATTACGATTGCTTAACCAGCTAGATCTGCAAGGGGCAACCTGCAACCCACCTGGAGTTCAGGAAGACACACACACTGAAAATTCATGCATCTATAAGGAACATCTCCTAAGGCATCTGCAGTGTCTCCATGGCAATGTTGAAGCCATTATAGCTCTTCTGGTCAGTGGATTAGGCAGGCTTCCCTCGACGTATGAGCTGAACATGTTCCCTCTCCCATCTCTCTCCAGATCTGGCTCTTGCATTCTCCTTCCGCTTTCCTATGAGATTTCCATAAGGGTAAATTTACAATAGCCCTTGACATCAACTAAATCAACAAAGGATAGAGAAGCAAATAGTGGGATACACTATTTCACTCTTTTGCATGTGTTGAGGGACAAGATTATATACTAAAACATCTTTTGCAAACTCTTGCAAAACATATAATGGTCAATTGACTCGCGGTAGATAACTTACTTGGGTGTTCTCCTAAAACGGCAGTTATAACCATATTTAGTGTCACCTGCATTTAATTTGGACCCTAACCGCCTAAGTAGATTTCTATAGACACAATTCTATTGGTACTTATGAGCCTTGTGACAATGATATTTAGTATAAAAGTCAAGGTCCACAATTATTGAATTTTAATTTATTAAATTCTATTTTATGGACACACATCCTGTCATTAATCCAACAGTGGATTGTCTTACAAGCAGCCAATCCTGTATTGTCGAATATCTTGGACTTGGGTGAGGTGCTCTTTATTTGTATTGTCCTTCTGTTTCTTTTTTCTTTTTCTTCTATTCTTTCTATGCTCCTTTTGTATTCCATTTCCTCTTCTCGTTTTTGTTCTGTAACTTTTCTCTTTCTTCAATATCTTCTCTGGAACCCCAAAATCTGTTCTCTTTTCCTCTGGAACCCTCTCCTCTCCTCTCTCTCTCTCCCTTCTCTTCCCTAAATCTGGTAGTAGCATATATTTACTAGATTTTCTGTTGCTGTAAAGTTGTTTCTAATAATAGCATGCATTATTGAGTTTGCTATAGGTGCTTTTTTTTTTGGGGGTGAATTGCTATTTTGGTGTTGGGGTAATGATGTTAGATATATTGGCAAATTAATACATAAATTCAATCTGTGTTGCTTTATTGTAATGCTGGTTCTGTAATGCTTGTGTTCCTATGCAGGCCTCATGTTTCTTAAGTGGCTAGGTGCCCCTTCAATGCCTTTGGTTGCCTATGCATTTTAACAATTGTGTTTAACGTGCGGCTTTTCTTGTCTTGTTTTTCCTGTTTATAGGTACTTCCGGCCAGCTACTAGGTTTAGTATTGTTAAGGATTCTGAATGCTGCACCTGGCGTCTTCCCTTGAGCAGTCCCGTACAATATGTTTTGGCCCAAGGTGAGGTTAAGAAGTTGAAGAAAATTGCATGCCTTGAAGCATGCAGGAAGCTCCATGAGGTCGGCGCTCTAACCGATAATTTATTGCCAAAACTAGCAGAGGAAGAAGCAAATGCTCAATTAGTAGGTAAGACTTTCAGCCATGTTTTAACAAAATTGTATTTGAACTATACAATATCTTAGGTTGCAACCATGAAATCTCTTTCTAGAAGTATAATTGTTGATTTTTCTGCTGTCTATTTCGGCTCCATTGGAAGTTGTTAGGAAAACAATCTTTTCTAATCCTTTCTAGTACTGGACTTCTATAATATCCTTTTCTGACTCTGGTTCTATCTGTTTTGTTTAGGATTTCCCAATACTAAGATCATTACGTTGATTTTTCTAGGTATCTATGATTGTGTCAGGAATGAATCATACTTTGCATGGAACAATTTATCAAAACGTTTACCTAGGGAATGTGCCTTGTAGATTTTGGAAATTTTGAGGAATTAAGGTGTGGAGATTGGAGATTGTTTCTTCTGGAAGAGGTGCACTTAGTCCTTGCCCGCATGTTTCATAAGGTCAACAGTGTCACCATGTCCCCTTGGGAATTTGGGATTACTGCTTCATTCAAGAGCGAGGATGACCATATCACAGACCTGAACCCCCTTATTGGTCCTACATTGTCTGAAGTAGATTGGGTCGATGTGGGTTAGGGAGGTCTCATTGCAAACTTTGGAAGAAGAGCACTCTATTTCTGGTTCGAGTTGCCGAATGGTCACTGCTATGCACAAATTTCTCTGGAACACTGATGCTTGGTCACTGAATTGGAATGATTGTGCATCAAACATGTGAAAACCAAGCTTCTAAATTTTCCTTCACCATGAGGACAATGTGAATTTCAAGGGACCAGTAGTGTTAGGACCCCAGGATCATGCCATGTGGTGGGGAGAGAGAAAGGATCAGTGTGGTTAGGGGATTATAAATAGGAAGAATTGGGACGAGAGGGAGGGAAATGTTGATTTGAGTGATTGGCCAGCCTATTTGCTGAGGGCAGCAGTGTGATATGGGGGTTGACGAAATAAGAATTGAAATGTTTGATTCTTCAGTATCTTATTCAGAACTTTACAATCAATATATACACAACTGCTATCTATGAAATAGGAAAGAATATCCTACCTAGAAGATTAGAATAAATAAGAAATCTACCTAGAATAGAAGATTACAATGAATGAGAAATCTACCTAGAATAGAATATTACAATCAATGAGAAATCTATCTAGAATAGAAGATTACAATCAATGAGTAATCTACCTAGAATAGAAAAATACAATAAGAAAAATACCTGTAATAGAATATTACAATCTGATCTACTTAGATTAAAGATACTAATAAAATATTATGATATGATTCTAAGATTTTCCACACTCCCCCTCAAGCTGGTGAATAGGCATTCTCCATTCCCAGCTTGGATATGCATTTTTGAAAGGCCGAGCTGCTCAATCCTTTAGTAAGTACATCAGCAAGTTGACTGTGTAGACACATACGGCGTACAAATCAGTCCGCTATCCAGCTTCTCTTTGATGAAGTGTCTGACAATCTCAATGTGCTTGGTTCGGTCATGTTGAACAGGGTTATGTGCTATACTGATTGCTGATTTGTTGTCACAGTAGAGTCTCATTGGTCCACCCCATTCAACCTTTAGGTTTTCTAAGATAATCTTCAACCAAAGTAATTCACATATTCCTTGAGCCATTGCATGAAATTCGGCTTTTGCACTTGACCGAGCCACAACATTCTGCTTCTTGCTCCTCCATGTCATAAGATTGCCACCAAGAAATGTGCAATATCCTGTGGTTGACCTTCTATTTACTACTGACCCTGCATAATCAGCATCAGTGTATGCTTCTAGTATCATTCCTTTATTCCTTCTAAATAAAAGGCCTCTCCTTGGCGTCCCTTTTAAATATTGTAGCACACGGTGAGCTGCATGCAAGTGAATTTCCTTTGGACTGTGCATGAATTGGCTGATTACACTAACTGCATATGCTATGTCTGGCCTTGTGTGAGACAAGTAGATTAGTCTTCCTACTAGTCTTTGATACATCTCTCGGTCCACAACAACATCTTCTTCTGCATTCCCAAGTTTACTGTTGGGATCTATTGGAGTGTTTGCTGGTTTACACGCGGCCATTCCTGTTTCTTTAAGGAGATTAGTGATATACTTTTGTTGAGAGATGAAAATGCCTTGTTGAGAGTGAGCAACTTCAATGCCAAGGAAGTATTTTAATCTTCCTAAAGCCTTGATCTCAAATTCCTTAGCCAAGCATTGAGTCAAATTTTTTTTCTCTTTTTCTTCATTTCCTGTCACTATTATGTCATCGACATACACAAGTAGTGCCGTGACTCCCCCAGATGATGAGTGCTTGATGAACAATGTATGGTCTCCTTGACTTTGCTTGTAACCCATACTAATCATGACTTTAGTAAATCTGCCAAACCATGCCCGCGGTGACTGTTTGAGTCCATATAAGGCCTTTTTTAACTTGCATACAATATTAGCATCTAAATCCTTCTCATAACCCGGTGGAACATCTATGTAAATTTCTTCCTTTAGTTCACCATGCAAGAATGCATTTTTAACATCAAACTATTGCAAGTCCCAACCATAATTTGCCGCCAAGGATAGTAAGATTCTGACAGTATTCATTTTTGCAACTGGAGCAAATGTTTCAAGGTAGTCAATCCCGTAAGTTTGGGTGTAGCCCTTGGCTACCAACCTTGCTTTGTACCTTTCTAAAGATCCATCTGCTCGATACTTCAATGTATATACCCATTTGCACCCCACAGGTTTCTTCCCTTCTGGTAATCTTACAAGTTCCCATGTTCCATTGCTTTCTAATGCTTCCATCTCCACATTCATTTCTTGCTTCCACTCCTTATTGGATAAAGCCTCAGATAAGGTGTTAGGAATGGCAATGGTGTTTAAGCTTACCAGAAAGGCTCTATGAGATGTGGAAAATGTTTAAAGGACAAGAATTAGGCAAGAGGGTACATGGGTTTCGTTGTGCATTCTCTAGTGCCTTTCCTGATGGCAATAGGAAGGTCTAGTTCATTACTATTTGTGGGCACATCGAATTCAGTTTGTAGTGAAGGATTAGTCATTTGTACCTCATTTCCAGAATTTGGATTGGAGTCTTGAACTTGCACTGATTCTGGAACAAGATTCTTCTTCCTTGAGAACACCTTTCCTTTGCCAAATCTCACATGCTCAATATCAGAAATAGGCTCATTCATTTCAAAGTTTGACATATGTTCATGTTGTTCACAGTTTGACACAGGTGAGTCTGACACAAGTTTAGGTTGTTCACGGTTTGACTCGGGTGACATAGTGAAGTATTTGGGAGTGAACTCTAAGTCAAGTAAGGAATTCCCATTCTTATCTTCCATTATTGAATGCTCCCCCTGAAGATGAGGTGTGGAAAAATAAGACTTATGTTCATGAAAAGTGACATCAATGGAAACATAGAACCGTTTGAAGGAGGGTGATAGCACTTATAGCCCTTTTGAGTGGAGGAATATCCTATAAATAAACATTTGAGTGCTCTAGGATCTAATTTACCCCGATGTGGTCCATGAATATGAACAAATGAGACACACCCAAAAATTCGAGGAACAAGGTTATTTGTCGTTTTTAGGTTTGGGTAGAACTGGGAAAGGACATCCATTGGACTCTTGAATCCTAAGACTCTCGAAGGCAGTCGATTTATGAGATGAGTTGCTGTGAGGACTGCTTCCCCCCAAAATGACTTAGGCACATTGTATTGGAATAGGGAGGCTCTAGTTACATCAAGAAGGTGGCCATTTTTCCGTTCAGCTACTCCGTTTTGTTGTGGGGTATCAACGCACGATGACTCATGTATAATTCCCTCCCTTTGAAAGAATGGAGTTAGAATTTGATTGAAATAGTCTCTGGCATTATCAGATCTAAATCTTTTTATACTAACTCCAAATTGGTTTTTAACCATGGAATGGAAGTTGGGAAGAACACAACTAACATCGGCAAAGTTTTGGAGTAGAAAAATCCATGAGACACGAGTGCAATCATCAATGAATGACACGAACCACCTAGCCCCGGACACATTAGGAATTCTAGAAGGACCCCAAATATCACTATGAATGAGATAAAAGGGGATGGAACTTCTTTTCTTGCTTAAAGGAAGTGGTACACGCTTGTGTTTAGCAAACTCACACACATCACAATGAAACTCATCGACATGTATGCCTTGAAACAAAGAAGGAAACAAAAGACTGATTACCCTAAAGGAAGGATGTCCAAGTCTGTGATGGTAAAGCCGGATTTTTCTTTATTGGTTTGAGAAGGACTACCATTAGTAGCATGTGATTGGCTTGGTGCCTCAAGGTAGTAGAGTCCATCCCTTTCTCTAGCATGTCCAATCGTCCTCCCCGAATCCTTGTCCTGAAATATACAATGACTATGGTGAAAGACTACATTACAATGTAAATCTTGCATGAGTTTCTTCACAGAAACGAGATTTGTAGATAGTCTAGGAACATGTAGGACATTTTTCAAGGTGAGGGATGAGTTGAGCTCAATATTTCCAGTTCCAGCCACAGTAGTTAACGAGCCATCAGCAGTAGCTATCTTCCTACTACTTGGACAGGGAGAATATGTGGTGAAAAGATTTGGTGAGTGTGTCATGTGGTCAGTTGCACCTGAATCTATGATCCAGGGGCTTGGAAGAGAATTATTAGAGACATTTAATCCAATAGAAAGTGGAAACTCACCTGAATATGCCAAAGAACATGTACCTGGTTTTTTGTTAACGTTGCTCAAAAGAGTTTTTACACGTTCTATGTCCTCTTGATTAAGGCTAGCAACCTCTTTATTAGTGACTTCAGGTTGCTGTGCAGATGTAACATGCGCCTGACCATTATTTCCAGATTGCTCTCCTTTGTGCCGCCACTCTCGGCTAGGAGGTTTACCATGAAGTTTGCAGCATCTTTCCCGTGTGTGACGAGCTTTCTTGCAGTAGGTACACCATAGATTGTCTCTGTTTTGCAATTCTCCATTCTGCAGATTTTTTATTTTCTGATCAAATGCAGTCCCGAAAGTAATCTCTCTTGGTTCTGACATACTCTTTGTAGGTGCTTAAAAATAGTATGTGAAACAGTAACCAAAGATGCAATAGAATGACAGATAAGGCGGAGAAATAAAAAATCTGTTTTTCAAGTAAGGAAAAATAAACAGAACAGAGCAGAATAAAGAATGGCGATAAAGGCCAAAGGAAGAATAATCTCTGTGTGGCGGAAACACCAGAGATTAAAGGCAATGAAGGCCTGAAAGCTGGACAGCAATCCCAAGATTGGTTGGCTCTGATACCATGACGAAATAAGAATTGAAATGTTTGATTCTTCAGTATCTTATTCAGAACTTTACAATCAATATATACACAACTGCTATCTATGAAATAGGAAAGAATATCTTACCTAAAAGATTAGAATAAATAAGAAATCTACCTAGAATAGAAGATTACAATAAATGAGAAATCTACCTAGAATAGAAGATTACAATCAATGAGAAATCTACCTAGAATAGAAGATTACAATCAATGAGAAATCTACCTAGAATAGAAGATTACAATCAATGGGTAATCTACCTAGAATAGAAAAATACAATAAGAAAAATACCTATAATAGAATATTACAATCTGATCTACTTAGATTAAAGATACTAATAAAATATTATGATATGATTCTAAGATTTTCCACAGGGGTGACTGGCATCATTAAAACCAGTTTATCTTTGTTTATTTCTTGGTTTTTGGTATTAAATAGGGGGTTCTTATCATGTTTTATCAGGGTTTTGTTAGGTTTACTACCCAACATACCTGTCTTATCAATAAGTCAAGGGTATACTCCCTTTGAGAGATATCCCGTGAGTGGAATATGCCAGCTTTATGCTCAAGAAGTATCTCAACTTTCCCATGCCCTAAATTTCAACTTTTTCTCTAAAGAAGATCTTCAGAGAAGAGATTTCAGCTACATACATTAACGATACAGTGATGTGAGCCTCAATTTCTTAATAAACAAGGTATGATTTTCATGTTGTGGCCGATGGAGATGAAAGCTTTATAAAAGCTTCCAAAACAAAGCTCTAGGAGACTACTTTAACCTATATATAGCAAAGCAAGAGCCTTCCTATGAGTGTCTTTGGAAGTGAATCTGGATGGGATATCCATGTATACCTCCTCTAGAAGTTCTACTTGGTAAGATGCATTATTCACGTCTGATTGTAGGATATCTTATCCATGATTTACTGCATATGGAAGAACGACTTGCATCATACTCATCTTAGCAACCATGGATAACATTTCTTGTTGATAATGCCATATGTCTGTGTGAACCCACATGCCACTAGTCTCTTATATCTGTCCAAAGTGTCATCAGCTTTATGTTGATCACAAAGACACATTTGCATCCTGTAATTCTCTTCATTCATTGCCTGTCTCTAGTAGGAATGAGATAGTGCATCCTGCTAACTGTTATCGAAAGAAATAGAAGTCCAAGAGGAAACAAATGACTAGAAAGTAGGGGACAATATTAGCACAGGTCTTGTGAGGTTTATGGACAGCAATTAGTTAGTTTAAGGAAGAGACAATATTAGGAGTGCGGGTAGACTTACCAAATCACGGAGCAACTATAGAACTTAAAACTGGTAAAAGTGGTAAATCCAGTGGGTGGAACTTACAACAGCAGACTCACCTGAGCCTGTGTTGGAAACTAATTGTTAGAATATTAAGTGGTCAAACGTAACTGTTGCCTTAAAGGTAAGCTGGCTTTGATAATATCTCCTTCACTGACCTTCTTTACCTGTAGCAGAAATTGTTAGAAAATAAGGCTTAGTCATGTCACCTGACAGTCCTTAACACTGTAGATGCCACCCCATGTTGCAACTTGCAACGGGGAATATGCAAATCGACCTTCAAGATAAAACAGCCCTGGCTCCCTCAATAATTGTGCACTCAACTATTGGATGCCTTCGAATGCTATAGGGTTATGCTATGTCAAATCTCAAGACAGAACCAAGAGAACACATAACATGCAATACTTGTATTTTGATAACATAAGAGAATCTGTCTTAAGAGAGAATTGATTAATTCCATGAAAGCTTTGATTAGTCTCAAGAGCACCTTAACTTATCAAAAGAGGTAATTGATTAAAGCAAAAGAGACTTGTTTCAAGAAGATTTCAACACTTGATCTGTTGATAGTTGATCTGTAGAAGGCAAAAGAGTTCCTCAATTTATAGAGCAAGAGAAGCCATTAAGTAAGTGGAATTAAGAGGATTACTAATTGAAATAAGAGCATCATAAAGATCATAAAAATAACTCCAAAAGCTGATTGATAAATGAAAAAGTAAAGAAATTAAGGTTCTTCAAA
Source organism: Hakea prostrata (assembly GCF_041222555.1). Lineage (NCBI taxonomy): Eukaryota > Viridiplantae > Streptophyta > Magnoliopsida > Proteales > Proteaceae > Hakea > Hakea prostrata. Next base: position 29,238,605 of record NC_142602.1, read on the forward strand.
CATAAATAATTAAACCTATTTTGAATCATATTCATTTAAAACTAACAGTTATCCTGAGGATGAGCAGAACCAACTTTTTCTCCCTTCCAGCCCCCTTGGGACGGCTATATAATTTCCAGTAAGTCATCCTAGTATGATGAGGGTGGCCACAGTATTCACATTTTTTCTGTAGAATGAGTAGAGACGGGCCTACTAATCTAATCAGCATTGTCTACTGGCACAGAAGGCTGTGCTGTAGTAACAAGAGCTGCCTATGAGGTGCGATTGGAGGCACCAAGGCAAAATACATTAGTAAATACTAAAATACAAAAGGCAGGTACCTTATTACCTGAGTGCCTGGCGAACTCCTTGAATTGCTTATCATTTTGACTACTGTGATAGAGATTAGAGAAATGGAAAGCATTAAATGTCTCTTTTTAAGGTAGCTTAATGAGCTGACTACACTAAGAGGACGTTAATGACTTAGCGCTGATAACTTTTAGTATGACTTGGACAGTTGGACTGACCACAATAAGTAATCAAATGACAGAACTACCAAAAGGAACTCAGATTGTTTTCAAGTTTTCTACCAGCCGACAAGATGAGACGGGCCAGAGCCTACAAGTTTGTAAGCATCAATTAGTGAGTATTTGTGCTATGTTTCGGCCTTATTTTGCGTGCAGACAGTACAATTTAACTGCTATTATGTCAGCACCATAATCTTGTTTGGAGCCTAGTATTAAAGGTTGCTCATCACTCTGCCAGAAAAGAAATGGTGGCTTTCATTTGTTTTCTCTATTTACTTTATTTTTTCATTGGTAATGAGTTTTTCGTTCATTGAAAAGAAGAGGTCAGTTTCATTGATGAATTTTTACACAAATAGGTTATCATTTGGCCATAAAGTGTTTTCATCTTCTTCTTTTTAGTGCTTTATTGACTTAGGAGTTTAGACCGAACTACTGAAGAACTGTAAATCCGTTGATCCAATGATTGTTACCAATCTCCCTAGTAAACTCTTGTTTTTGTTTTGCTTTCAGTATTGTCAAGTTAAGTTTCTTGCTGGATGATTTACCCTTGTTTCTTGTTATTTCAGTTGGATACGTATTAAATCCATTCCTTATTGATTTGAAATTTATTTGTTCGTCGTCTGTGATGCAGGGAATATATCATATGAAGATGAACATGATAGTTATTTTCCAGGAGAACTTGTTGGTCATCCATCATTTAATTTTCAAGAGGGATTGTACTTTTGCTATTCAATTGAATTAAAGCGGAATTTCGAGTATGATGTTCCATTCAATGATATTATTCTCCTAATGCGGGGTGACCTGGAGCTTGGATCTATGAATTATGACTTCAATTTAGAAATTGATAGGGGTTCTCTCACAGTGAACATCTTGTACCATGGAACTATGCGTCTTAATTCCGAACAGGTATTAAGTTTGATCATCGTTTGTTTAAGGTTATGCTAATATAATCTCAGAACTTCATATATTTTTTTCTCCCTTTTCTTGTGAAATTGGCTGTTATAGGTTCTTTCAGCTAGGAGATTCCAGATAACTGTTCTGAAGCTGCTTCTTCTAAAGGATTTGTACAAAGCAAAGAATGCTGTAGACAGTTCTCATCTGGAGTCAAGTCATCAGATGATTGACTATTTACTACTTCCTTGCAGAAGTTGCCATCTGGAATCTAAAATTATAGATTGGGAGTGTGTTAGGTCTGCTTGTTTTCAACGTACAGTACAGCCAACTGAAGTTGTTCAGGTCCACCATAAGCATCCTTGTACCTCAAAGGGTTCTACTTGTAGTTTGCAGACAAAAAATGGTGTGATATGTAGCTGCATTCTTGAGAACTCCTTAGTGTTGACTCCTCATAATGGTTGCATATATTGTATCACGGGGATCCTAAATGATTTGGATGCGAATTCACTGATGAAAGGGGGTCGACATGCTGTTACATACAAGAAACATTACCAGCTCCGGTGTGTAGTCTCTCTGCTTGTTCATATAGTTTTACATTGCGTGTAGATTTATGTGTTCTTTGGATTATTTTGTAGTTTTACTTTATAAAATAAGTTTTATGTGCTATATCCCAAGTAAGTTTGGTCAGCTACATGAATACTTTTTCATGGTCACTATCTTTAATCTGGAAGCCATCTGCATTTTTTCTAACTACTTTTTCATAGGAAGGTATGTTTCCCGTTGTTCTTCTATATTCGCTTCTATGTGCCATATCATCTCTCATCACAAATACATCCAATAGTACATGGCTGAGCAACTTCAAATGATTTTGCTTCAACTTATCACTAACCGGGGGCTTCCTTCATTCCCTTGAATATGCTGATTTATTATTTTATTACTTTGTTGCTTTTTCTACTCACCCTCTTCTCAGCATCACATTTTTATTTTCACCTTGCATTATTCAGGTGCTTCTTTCTGATAACTAACTGAAGGGTAAAAAGAAAAATCTTTCACAGTTTTTAGGGTGCCTGTCCTTTCAGTTCATTCTTTTTGGCATGTCTTCCTTTGAACCATTGCTTTCACCCATCTAGTAGAACTCTCTAGTCATACTAAAGTTTATGTTTTTGTTAAAAATGAAAAGAAAAGGGGAAAAAATAGAAATGAAAGGGTTAGAGGTCTGATTCTCTTTGTTTCGTACAACAGGCATGGGATTGAATTACAATATGATGGAGAACCTCTGCTTGTTGGGAGACATATTTTTACAGTGAAAAATGGACTTCAAAGGCATAACCATCAGAAAGACAAAGGTTACAATTGTCCACTGTTTCAATTTCATTTTCAAATTTTTGTGTTCCTGAATGTGAAAGTTACTTTATTGTCAAGATGAGCAGAGAAATGAAGGTATAAGCAATGCTGTAAAAATTCTTTTAGATTCTTTTATTTATTTATTTATTTATTATTATCACTAGGCATTTGAAAAAACAGAAAGAACTTTTGATACTTTTGCATATAATAAGCTGTTTTTTAAGCAAAATCGGTGTGTGGGAAACTGAAAAGAACTTCTGCTATTTTTCCATAACATTATGAGATGTAATGAGCAAAGTTCGAAAACTTCATTTCAGAAAATTTTAAGATTTTTTTGTATATTCAAATTCACCTAAGAAAACGTTATGTAAACTATAGGGCTGGGATTGTTTTGGTTGGACTATCCTATCTGTACCATTTCGGCAAATGATAAAATGAAATGTATAAGTATGTTTTGTTTCATGAAATCAAACTCCCTGGTACTCTTTGACATGGAGAACTGGAATACCATGCAGGGATTGCCACATCCCTTGAAGGACATCAGTTGTTGCTTGTTAAGGACATGCAGGACTGGGTGTCTATGTATTGTTTACTGTACTCTGTTTCTCCTTTTGACTATTTTCTTGAAGATTTAATTAACATTATGTTCCTTCAACCATTGTTGCTGAGTTACTTGTTCCACTAGCCAATTAGTTTGTATGGTTGTTAAAAACCATGTGGAATTGGCAGTATACAAGAGGTACCACATAGGGTTTTACATCACTGCTAACCTAGGGTGCAAATATGAAGGAACACCTTGTTTGACTTAGTTTTCAATTTTAAGATTTACTCCAATTCAATGTTTTCCTGAAGGTTTTTCAGCCTACTGAGGAGGTTTTTCCAATAGAGATAAGCTTGTAAAAGACCATTGTTTCAGTGAGATTTTCCCCCTAGATGGTAAGGGTGTCAGTTCTCCACTTTCCCCTTTTCCCTCATCTTGTTTCTCTTCTGTAGTGCCCATGCCAAAGCTCTCATCCCCATGTTCAAAGCCTTAAACATCACCCAGATCGCCTAGCTCTTACAATCTCTCTCTGGCCTCTGTATGATCATCCAGAAATCCCACCTCTTTTTGTCCGGTGCCTTTGAAACTCTTAAACCCATCCTTCTCCAGCTCACAAGTTTCACCATAGGCTCCCCCTTTCCCCTGGGTTATCTAGTTGGGCTTCCCCTCATTCATGGTTTTCGTAATAGGCACCATTATACTCCCTTGACCTGATCCACAAATGCTGTAGCTCTGGAGAGGAAAGCTCATACCCTTTGCTGGCCAGACTGTTCTTGTCAAATTTGTCCCTCAATCTTCTTTTATCTAGTTGTGATTGGTGCAGGATCTTCTCTCTTCCCAAGTCCATCACCAATGCATAGTCTCGCTTTTGCACATTTTTCTCAAAAAAAGAAGTCTTTAGATTCCTCCACCCTATGAGGTGGTCCTCCATCTATCTCCCTAGATCTGAGGGTGGCCTTGGCATCTGTAAGATCCCTGACTACAATGCTACTAGTCTTCTCAAGCTCATCAGGAAACTCTCTTTCAAGGAAAGTTCAATAGTTTTTATTCCTACCTTCTTAAGACTGATTCCTTTTTGGATGGCTCATATGCCCAGCAACCTTCTTGGTTTGGAGGAAACACCTCCTCTTCTCTTCTGCGCAATCTTCTACCTCCTCATTCATTTTTCTATGGATACCTTTATCTCTTCTTGGCCTGATCCTAGGGGCCCCATGTTGTTCTTTACCTTGTTTCCTATATTGTTTGTAAGTCGATGATGTCAAAAGCTACCCTCTGTCCGTCCTTCATCACCGAAGGGACATGGTCCTCCCCTCCCCATTCACCTTGACTTCACCTGTTCTGATAAAACTATCTGGCTTTGCTTCCTGTTCTGGCACCTTTGGTACCACTTCCAATTGAGACATTTCCTACACCCAGCAACCCCATCCCTTAGCGCCTTCTTTCTACTTTAAAGGCAGTATGGAGAACCCTAAACCTTTTCTTTCTCACCTAGGTTTTCTTTATTCACTACCATATTCTAGTCTCACCTCACTAGACTCTTTTCTTTTTGTCAAGCTGAAGATGTTAACCACCTTTTCTTTTCTTGTCCTCTTGCTTGCTCAGTTCCGTCAAAATAGATTAGCTGCCTTTGGCTCCATTCTGGACGTATAAGATGCTTTGCTTGGATGGTTGTGGACTATAAGATCTTTTGGTTATTCTATTTGTAGCCCTACAGGAAGGTGGACCAGGTGGAGTCATTCTATCACCTTAAAAATGACGTAGAATCTTAGGAGTTGGACTTTCAATACTAGGACGAACTTCATTTGGAAAGCCATATTTTTTTTTGCTAGCTCCTATATTCAGATGCTACCCCACCTCCCTTTCAGAACACCCCAACAAACATGCATATTCTTGTTACTTGGGGACCTATCTTCCCTCTCCTGTTTACATTGTCCCACTTTATTCTCCTCCTTTTCCTAATGGATTTTTTTATTCATGAGCATGGTTACCGGCATCATGGATCTTTGCACTTGGTCAACCAAATTAGATCATGGTGGTTTCTTCTTGCACTAGACTGACTATCTGCAGCTGTATACTTGTGTTTCATCTATCATTGACCTCATGAAAGTGGATGTATCAATTTTCCTTCCAACAAATTTGCCCCTTTTCTTTTTATATTTATTAATATTTTCTTAGTATAGAAAACAATGTCAGTGGGATGGGGAAGCTCACCTTTACCAATGAGAGTTAAGTCTCTCATGCTCTTAATCATGTAGATCCTGCTGCATCTCTGATGGAAGAGCATGAGCGAGCCCATCCAATGTGTCAGATTTGAATCTTCCATTTTTTATATAGTATGCTTGGTATCTTATTCACAGATCATGATCTATATTCTTCTGTTTTACTCTTTTCCTTTTTGCAGGGAATAGTAACAATTACGTTGAATTGCCTCCTGAACTCTGTTTGGTCATTATGTCTCCCATTGAAGTTGGTGTTATCTATTCTTTCTCATTCATTCCATCCATCATGCATCGGCTTGAATCTCTTCTTATTGCCATCAACCTAAAGAAGTTGCAGTCAGATCATTTCACACACAATGTTTCTATCCCACCCAAAAAGGTATTCTCAATTATTTTCCTTTTATGTAATATGTGTTTTTAATATAGAAGGTTTTGCGTTGTGTGACCATAGTTAGTTAAAATGAAGCTGTAACCTTCCGAAGTTGCCCCTTTGTACAATAGGGTAATATTCTTTATCTCATAGGGGTTTGAAAATGGAAGTAGAGATATATAATGTTAGCTTTGATAATTATCCTGTCTTTTATGCATATCTGCAAGGAGTCTCCTAGTCCTTTCAGGCACCTTAGTTGCCTAGATACCTTGTTGGTGTGGCCTTTGTTTTAAGCAGTGCCGTCCCCTTGCTGTGCACTGGTGCAGGTTCAGCAAAGCCTGACAACCTTAGCCTAATTCTTTTTTATATTTTGGTCTCAATGTTCCATTTTACAGGCAGTGCATCTGTTTTCCACCATTACTGGTTGCATTAGCTATTAATTAAACTCTCAAGTACCATTGGTTGTGTTAATTCTTTAAAACAGATGATGACAGATGAATTATATAAATGAAAAAAAACCCCACAAAGTCACCATATGCATTCAGATAATTCTTATAATCTCAACCCTATAATGTTTGGCCTTCAAGGAAAGAAGAGAGGGCAGACACACACTGATTCAGAAAGACTTGGGTTATCTTGTTCCATCCATTATCCAACATTGGCAGTTTCCGCATGTTGGCCAGGTATACTAGGCATTGTGATCAATGGTTAGCATATGGAACTGTGTTCTGCAATCCTCCTATCTGTAGTTAATTCTTCTAGACTGTTTAGTGAAGTCCTTAGGAAATGCTTGAGATAATGGTTGAGATACCTTTTAAAAATGCTTTAATGAAATTAGATTTTCTTTTAATTATATGTGATTGACATAACATCGAGATGTGGGTAAGTAAAGGAACCTTTCTGCAGTTTCTGGCTTTTGTATTTTATATTAAGAATAACAATCTGGCTGAGCTAAGAAGCCTCTCATGTGGGAACCTTAAAATTTTTACAGAATAAACGATATCAGGCTTTGCGACCTAAAAGAAACTGTAAAGGCCATTTATTCAGCATATTTTCAAATACCATTTTATTGGCAATCATCCATTGATAATTTTGTATAGTTCTATCTCAATGTTTGTTTAATGTTTTGGATTGTTTAACCTTTTTCTATGTGTAATAGGTTTTAGAAGCAATTACCACCAAGAAGTGCCGAGAAGAGTTTTCTTTGGAATCCCTAGAGACACTTGGAGATTCATTCCTCAAGTACGTGACATGTCAGCAACTATTCCGGGCTAATGAACACCATCGTGAGGGCCTTCTTAGTGCTCAGAAAGAGAAAATGATCGCTAACTCCTTTCTTTGCAAATTAGGATGTGACCATAAGCTTCCGGTAATATGTTAGCTTATTCTTTCATTTTCTTATTTGGACTGTCAGGATTTCAAATTTATACTCAACATCAAAGTTTTTCTTAAATTGTCTCTGATTTTCTATTTTGATGGCCCCCAAATTCATCTAAATATCTTTTACTAACGGCAGGGTTTCATCCGTACCGAGTGTTTTGATCCTAGACTCTGGCATATTCCTGGTGATCATTCTGAGTTGGATGAAGTGTTGCTTCCTGATACTAGAAAGATTTATAGTAAGGGAAGAAGGAAAATCAAGAGTAAAGTAGTCGCTGATGTGGTTGAAGCATTGATTGGTGCATACCTTAGCGCTGGTGGAGAATCGGCAGCTTTACTGTTTATGGATTGGCTTGGAATGAAGGTTGACTTAGTTAATGTGCCACATGAGAGGCCCTTCCTGGCACATGCAGAGAGGCATGTTAATATTCACCACATTGAGTCATTGTTGAAGTACTCGTTTCGTGAGCCTTCATTGTTGGTTGAAGCATTTACTCATGGTTCATTCATGGTTTCAGAGATACCAAAATGCTACCAGGTTTGTCCATCTTCTCACATTTAATCAAAATTAAGTTCTTCTCTATTCATATATGTTGTGCTTGTGTCTATTATAAAATTCATAATGCAACCACTATTGGGAAGTATAATTAAGCATAATGAATGGTCCATTTTTTGTAAACATGTAATTTGGCATACTTAACAAAGATATTTTTTCCTTTTATAAGCTGGATGCTCCCCATTTCCATAGTTGTCATGTTTTCAGGAATTTCTTGTTGAACCAGGAATCAGTGGTCGTGTTACAAACAGTTTGGTGTTACTTGGTTCCTAATAGTAGGATTTAGCTTGCTACTCCATAACTCCATTGATCACTTGATCAGAACTTTTAGTTGAAGTCCTTAAGACTCATTCCAACTCCCTAGATGGTTTGAAATCCTTTACTGCTCCTGGTTCTAGAGCTTGAGGCAGAGCCGCAGAGCAGGACCATTTGTCAACTTTGAAACAAGTTTCATAGTTTCGTTTCATCTCGGGGTTCTGACCTCGGGATGAAAATATCTTGAGATTTTGGCCAAAAACTTACTGAAAGCCTGAAAGCTGTTTCAGATTTCTGCTAGGTCTTGGTGGTTGTTTTAGGTGCATTTTATGCATGCTTTTTCTCTGGTATAACCTATTTTAAAGCCTATAAACACATATTCATGGTTAATTGGAATAAAAAACAACACTAATAATTCTTTTTGATTCACACGTGCTTGGTTGTTGGGAACAGTTGTATGTTCACAAATTAAAATATGCTTAAGGTATTAATTGACATATATGATAAGCAATTTTCATTAATAATCAAGTAACATTAAAGCTACATTAAAATGTGCATAACCTACGAGACAACTAAGAAAGTACCTAGAAGTAGCCAAATATCAATCACAGAACGTCAACTGATAGGAAATACAGGAACAAATAAATTCCTCTAGACCTAGATTAACAGAAGATGCTATGTCGGACTTGCTCAATCCTTTTTAAGTCCGTTATACACTGTGCTTTGATTGTGACACATGCATCCTAGGATATAAACTCTGAGAAGAATCGAACATAATGAGACATGACCTCCATATAGAACCCATATCCCATCCCATCCTAGAATATGGGTCACCAAACTATGATGTACTACCCATTGATCTACACCATCATGTGGATCATATGCTTCCACTATGTATGGTTATGGTGGCTTGTGTGTCGGGTACGAGAACTTCTTATTGATGAAGGAAGATTTCAATCACTATACTATTAGCGTGAGTGGAAGCCATAGCTAACAATAGAATACAATAGAATACAATAGAATTGGCATATGCTTCTCCATCCTAACCATTTGACCATATGGGTTGAATTCATAGAAGAAATTTCGGTCGAAACAGGGATTTTGACCTAGGAAAGGCTGAAATTTCCAAGTTTCGACCAAAATTTCGGTCAAAAATTGTGATTTTTTGCTGAAGTTTCAAACTTCAGTTTTGGGCCTCATATGGACTCAAAATGATCTGGATTTTTGCGTGCTACCTGTTTCAAGCATTACAAATACCATAGAACTACTATTTTACCAAAAAAACCATTGAAAATGTAACATTCAAGTGTATAGTATATATGAGAAGTAGCGAGAATATTATCAATTACAAGTCTACTTGATTCCATGTCTCCCTCTTCCCTCTACACCCCATACAAATGATAATACAAGTCCCATGATGTTTGCCCCATATAGTTGTTGACGAAGTCGGCAACTGCAGCTCTCTATGTGGCCTCATCCACATGCCGAAGATGTCCTGATGGTGGGAAGTTGTGAATCTCCGGATAAGGAACTGGTTCAACTGCATATGAAGAGGATGGTGGTGGTTGTGGTATAAAGTGGAAAATTTGCTCAACAAATGAAAAAACACTGTGGTCGTCGGTAGGGGTTGGGACATCATAAGCTCCATATGCACTAATTATCTTAAAAGCTCCACAACATGCTCCAGAAATTGCATACATGCTTCCACTAATACTCTCCTTAAAAATTTAAATCATAAATTAATTAATATGTTTTTAATATTTAAATATTTTGAAAACTATTTAAATATATATTAAATATGGTAAAAATAGATAATTAATTTGAAGCTCATACATCACTATACAAGTTACACATACATTTTTAGCTATATATATAATTTAGAAAATATTTTTTAATGACAAAAGAATATAAAAAATACTAGGAAGAACTAAAAATTATTTTTGACCGCACAAATTCATAGATCATCACTTTAGACTAGACATACTTTAATTTGAAAGCAATCTAAGTTAGTCTAAGCCATTAACAAAACAAAAATAAAAAATGGAGAAGTTTGTTGACTTGCAAAGAAGTTGCTAAATGAGGTGAAAAGAGGGCATAATGCAAAAGAAATGGGAAAAAAGGGTTTGGTGTCAAAATTTGGAGAGGCAATGCAATCGAAATGGTAGAACCAATAGGTTTTGATTTTTATAACATGAAATGTATAGTTTCGGCCCATACAAAATTTTGGATCGTTTCAACCGAAATTTTGTATTGTTTCGGTTGAAACATATAACTTAATCCGAAATAATTGGTTTTTCGTTTCATTTTTCAAAAATGCAGGTATTTTGATCAAAATATTCAACAATTTCGGCCGAAATTTCTTCCTTCTGTGGTTGAAATATGACACACTCTGCTTTGAGGCCCTCCTAGATGAAGTAGCATCATTGATAAAAGATGGGGCACATCAATACCCACTCTCTTAGGTGTGCCTATTGCCAATACTCAATCCACCTGTAGAGCTAAGTTATTAATGTCCATCATACATGTCTATCTACTAGGCTCTAATTGGCCATGAGGCCCTTCTCAGCAACCCCCCTAGTCCCAGTGGATGAGGAGGGCATGGTCCATGAATTGACGATGTATTCCACCATGGTGTTCATTCTATGTGGCATGTGTGTATTGTGGTTCTGTAGTGAAGTTGACGGGGCTCAATGTATCTGGCACTAGAACCACTTAATCCACTTGTAGTCCATTATTCACCCCCACCCACCATCCCCGTTCACCACTACTAGTATCAGGTTATAAACTCTACTAGTAGCAGCCTTTTTAACATCAAAACCACCACAAATGTAAGCTTGACATTGATTAGGAGCTTGGGTCTCATCCATTTACTGTGCAGCTTGAACTTGAATCTATACCCCCATCCTCCCCATCACCATTAGCACCACATGAGTAGGTGGATCAACAATTCTCATCATCTTCAGTAGCTCCACTTGTAACCTCGAATGATATAGTTGCTACATCCTGGAGTATGTACCGACCCTTGTCAGCTATAATCTCATTTGCACCAGCCTCAGTTATAATAGGTCCTCTCTCCAAGGTGATCCAACAATGGCTCACTTTTCTCCCTCACTCAATCCACGATAGGGTCTTTGTCATCTGAGTGCACCTTGAAAACATTGGCGAGATTGATGGTATCCCTATATCCATTGCCTTTTATGCCCATACATATGTGCTGCGCCTTTAACCTCAAATTGTAATGGACATACACTAGGTAGTTAAGGTGTTTCAAACCTAATATATTTCTTCTTTTTGAATGGATTAAGGAAAAGATGCTCTAGTTCCTTTCGCATACAGATGCAAAACATGTCTGGGCTAGGACCTTGATTACCACTCACCTCAAGTTCTCTGTTGTTCCCCCATAGAAAATGCATCGTTCAGTTGCATTGTTACAGAAAAGATGAAATAATTGGATTTCTAATGTCATTAAATCTTTTTCACTTGGTCCATCATCTTCACCATTTCCCAATTTGTCTCTAGGATTCATAAGATGCAATGATAGCCTGTGCTTGTCTACCTCCCTGGGTGCTAGACCCTCTCCATTCAGACCACTCCTCAGATGCAAACATAAATCCAAGTCTAGATTTCTAAGTCTAGATTTTTTACTCTCAAAGCTCTTTAAAGCAAATATAGTTAGTGGTGAATCTGGTAAACCCTTGTCGAACTTGGTCTCCCCCACATTTCTTCCTCAACAAATTCATAGCATAACCATGATCTTAAAACAAAGTTTGTCATTTGCATTGCCTTATCATCCCTACAAAATCCTGATCTTGCCAATGTCCTTCAATATGATATCAATGCAACAGGCAGCACATGGTGTCCAAAAAATGTTTTATTTCTTATTTCCCATCTCTTTTCCACAACCTTCTTGAAGTTAAACCATAACTCTCCTAGAATGGCCTTATCTCAGCAACATAGTCATCAACCCTAGCCTTTTGTTGTGGCAAATATACATTAATGGTCTTATACGGTGTGTTTCCATTACGACCTAGGACACCCTAAACAATGGCGTCATCATAGTTTGATACTGGGGTCCTGTGCAATGTTTGTTAGGATGGTGTTGTAGAACATCCACTTTACAATTGACTCCTTAACCATCCGTTGTAGAATATCCACTTTACAATTGACTCCTTAACCATCCACTCTAATTTTCTTCCAACCCCGCTTGATTTTGGGCTGCTTTGCCCTTTTTTCCTAAACACTTGCAGATCTTACTATACCACAGAATCAACTTGTGAAGGAACATATTGTTGTGGGGCTCTCTGACTCTTTGTTCTAAGGGTTTGCGTAGCCATGAAACATCACCTGACCTAGATGCTCCTGCTTTTCCAACTCTATAGGTATCAGCTCCTATGCTATCTCTACCCCTCTCTTGCTCCCCAGCCAATGATGCGCTACTCCTTGCAATTACCTTGCACAAATTCCTAGCGTGTGGTATTATCTCTATGTCACCAGGCATAAATATGGGTTCATCATCAGCATCACTCCATTTTAAAGGCCTCAATACCTCTTGTAGTGCATTCTCACTCTCTCTGATGTAAACAAGCCCGCCCCGGGCCGAACCAGCAATTTGGGCCCTAGAGCAAAGCCCATTGGCACACCAAGTGGGCTAGCTGAACCCAACCATGGGTAGTCTGGTCATTTCCCTACTTCTTTTGGTTACTAATTTGGTTAAGTAAATTTTTTAAATATTTTTGGGAGTCGATATCTAATTTTATATTTTTAATTGAGTTAGTATAGAGAGTCCTAATTTGAGATGGAGTCCCAATTGGAATCAATTATAAAGTGAGATTCCCTTTTCGTAATTGCTTCATATTTTTGCAAGTTTTTTTCTTTAAGATTCTTTTTTGGTGGTTCCTTAGTTATAGAGGGATCCTAGCCTAGAAAAGGATTACCCAATTGAGTCAAGTTAGGTTTTCAAGTTCAAGATTGCTTCAAAGCATGACTCTATCTGGGTCTCTTGGGTATATTCTTACATTCTCAAACAGAATTCCTTTTGGATTGCTCCCTGCCCTTCGAACCCTTCTTGGATCTGGAGGAAGATCCTTCTCCTTCGTCCCCATGCTCTCTCCGCCATCTCTATCTAAGTCTCGCGTGGCTCCTCTACCCTTTTCTGCCTTTGACCCTTGGCATCCTTTGGGCATTCTCTTCACCCTCCTTGGTCCTCGCACAATCTATGAGACCCGTATTCCCAAGACTGCTACCCTTGACACTTTCATCTCCCGGGAGGGGGCCTGGTCCCCTCTCCCCCACCCTAGTGTCACACATGTCTGGAAATGCGCTCCCCCATCCTTAACCATCCTCGTGATACCACCATTTGGTCCCCTTCGCCTTCCAAATCCTTTTCTACTTCCTCCGCTTGGAACCTCCTCCGCTCCCCTCACCCTTTGTTCCTTGGTCCCATCTGGTTTGGTTCAAAGGTTACATCCCCCAGCATTCCCTCACCCTTTGGAGAGCTCACAACCTTGCTCTTCCTACCCAATCCTTCCTCATCAACCGCCATATCTCCGCCAACCCTAGTTGTGCCCTTTGCTGGAATGGTTCTGAGGATATCGACCACCTTTTCTTCTCCTGCCCCTTTTCCCGTCCCCTTTGGGATAAAGCCCTTGCTTCCATTTGGCCCCGCTCGAGACGCTCACAAGGGTTTGTTCGTGATTGGTCGTGGATCTTGAGAAACTTCTCCGGCCGCTCCATTTGCAATCACCTAGGCAAGCTTGTCTTTTGTGCCGCCATCCATCACATTTGGTGGGAGCGCAATATTAGAAGATGGACCAACAAATCCCGATCCTTTGACATGATTTGAAAAACCATCTTCTTTGATGTTTCTTCGAGACTTCTTTACCTTCCCCATCCCCCTGTTGCCAACAACCCCAGAAATAGGTTCATTGTTAGTTTCTGGGGTCTCAGCTGCTCTCTCATCTCCCCCCCCCTTCTTAATTGGCTCCTTTGTAATTCCTTTGTGTTGCTCGTTGTCTTAATATATTATTTATTCATCCAAAGAAAAAAAGTCGTAAATCTTTTCTCTTAAAGTGTATGGCTATTTAAAGCCCCACCTCTTTGTAAGGAACTAGGTTGAAATTGATGATAAAATTCTGAATTTGGAGGCCAATAAGGTAGTGGTCTTCTTGGAAGGGCCACGGAGGGGAGGATTTGAGTGATCTTCTTCTTCAAGCTCAACCCTATTTCTTCGATTGCCAGCATTAAGTCAACCAGTCCAGCAGCAGCCTACCCTCTCCATGTAAGGTATAGCAACCTCAGCCCCTTGCCATCCCTATTCCATCCCCTCCTCTCTCCTCTCTAGCCCACCGCAACACCCCTACCCCTCCATGCTCCATCGTAGACCACCCAGCACCCTCCCTTACCCTACGAGAACCCTAGAAACCATTCCCCACCGCTCACAAACCCTGCGGCATTCTTCCCTAGCTCCTCTTCCTCCCACCCCTATTTCCCCCCCATTCTGATTTTGCGGCAGCTTTGGAATTTCAGAACAGAAAAGGAAGTAAGAAAAGAGAAAAGGAAAAGAAGAATGAAGAAAAGAAAGAAAGGAAAAAATAGGAGAAGAAAAGAAAGATCAAGAAAGAAAGGAATGAGCCCAAAACGCTTCCAAGAGACCCAAGAAACCTAACCAGGATCATCCCAAAACCTCATGACAGCCCATATCTTTTCCTAATCCAACCGTAAACCTCCCTAACCTTATCTGGAGGCTTCCCATTCCATCCTAGGATAAGTCTGCTATCTCTAACACATCTCATATTTCTTGTTAAAACCCCAAATTACTTTCTCCCCAATATCTTTCAAAAATAGAAGGGAAAGAGCTTGGGCATGTATGTGCTCTTAGTTAGGAAAACTTTTCTAAACTGAGTAACAGTAAAAAGGGAAAATTACATATTGCATAGAATATTTCAAAATCTACTAAAAATGAAACTATCTTAGGGAATTATTTGTAAACCAAGTAATAAGTAAACCAAGAAGTAACCAAAATAAAAAGTGAATAAAATATAAAACAAAAAAAATAGATTTAACACTCCCCAAGTTGGAGTATACATATAAAAACATATCAAAGGCTTCAACTTGGAATAACAAGAACATATCGTTGATACACTTCTGCATAGAAAAGCCTTTGATAAAAAGTGTCAAACAGAGAAGAAGAAGAAGAATGACAAGCAAAGAAACTTCTCAGATCTTGGATGCGAAGAAGAATCTACAGATCGAGCAACGAGCACTTAAAAAACTATAGATCTCTCAACGAGCCCAGATCAGAGATGCAAATCACACAAGAACTCAAAAATCTCAAAATCTCAAAATGAAGCACAAACTTTTTTTGGCGGAGTTAGCAGGCATTGCCATAGTAAACCATGGACAATAGAGAAAACTCATACAAACAGCTGCCTCAAACCGAAGCAAGAACTAAGATCCAATCGTCAAATCTTTTAAGAAAACTCCAATAGAAGCTCAGAAAACTGAAAAGGAAGTGATGATTTTTTGTTTTTTTTAATCTTCATGGGAACCCTGGTTCATTGAATGGTTTATCATCTTTATTCAACTGGGTTCCATTCTTCTAACTGAAAACCTAAACGAGTCTTAAACCAGCAATGGATTATTGGTCAGATTTCATGTTAGAAATCACACTATGAGAATCAAACCGGATGCGAGATTGAAAAAGAAAACAAGGAAGAAGAAGAAGAAGAAGAAGGGAGAGAGCTCATGCATGTATGTTGGCTCTCCCCTAGTACTTTATTTATAATGTAAGACCCAATCTCAGTTAGGAAAACTTTCGTAGACTGAGTTGCAGGAAAGAGGAAAATTACATATTGCATATGATCTCCCAAAACCTACTAAAAATAAAATTATTTTAGGGAATTACTTGTCAACCAAGCAATAAGAAAATTAGGAAGTAACCAAAATATAAAGTAGCAAAAATTAGAAACCTAATCTAAAATAGAAAGTGATATTTGAACACATTTCAATCCTATTGTTGGGAGATTCAATCTACGTCAATCATGTGTTTGTCAGTATTGTTGTCAAGTTTCCCCTTGATTTGAGCAAGATCTGACTCAAAATGGTGAAATTTCTTCCAAAATCATTTTGGCCTTTGGTTTCATCTAGGCGACCTCGAGATTTCTGAAATCTTGTGATATCTTGGCGAGATTCCAACTATTCTCTCAAACCTTCTCTGGTACCAACTTGTAGGCATATTCCACTGCAATTGTATATCAATGAGAGTAGGGGAGCATGGGAAGAAAGGTAGGAAGAAGGAAGCAAAGATAGGGAAGAGACTAGGGTTCAAGAGTGACTGTTGGAGAGGATAATGTGCCTCATCTTTTCTGTTTAATTTATTTTAATGATTGCAAATTGCATAGATGTCGGATGTATAGTATAACCTCACGAGACCAGAATACAAGAAATTCCTTGAAAGCCCTTTCAACAATATTCCTGCAGACAATATCATTAGACTCCCACTAAATGTAGAAGAGATGAGGATGTTGACATTGATGTGTGGCAAAATTGGGAAAAATATTGTAAAGAATGACCATATTACTGCTGAGTTAGGCGTAGCACCACCACATGATAAGCTACAAGAGATACATGTGAGGTGGAATGGCTATGTTCAATAGAGGTCTTGAGATGCTTATGCTCAGACGAGGGATTTGATTTATATTGAAGGACTAATAGAGCCTGGGGCAGGACTAAATAAATTCTTTGACTGCAGTTTTATTTACTCAACTGACATATAGTAACTTTTTCACTATTGAGTGTTGACAATAACTTAGGCAAACAAAAAATGAATAAAGGTCCAAAAGTAGGTGATGGACAGGACATTTCACAATCTACTGCATACCTTTGCATTTCCCTAATCAATGACAAGTTCGCATAAATCTGCTTGTATCATGTAATCTTCATTGCCATCTTACAAACATTTCTTCATTGCAGCGTCTAGAATTCCTTGGGGACTCGGTGTTAGATTACCTCATCACCAAATACTTTTATGAGGAATATCCCAATATATTCCCAGGACTGCTAACTGACCTGAGGTCTGCTAGTGTAAACAATGAATGCTATGCATGTGCAGTGCTTAAGGCTGGATTGCACAAATATGTTCGTCATGCATCGCCACACCTTCATAATCAGATTACATCTGCAGTCAACAATTTTGAGAACTCATGTTCGGGTTCAACTTTTGGCTGGGATTCGGAGACAGACCTTACAAAGGCAAGATAATTCATTTCTTTATTATCATTCCTCAAACTGCATAGAATCACTCTAGATTTGCACCTTGCCCCCCCCCCCCCACAAAAAAAAAAAAAAATCACTGTAGATGCATATCATGGATTTTTGTATATGTTTTCAGATCTGTACTCTGTGTTTCTTTGTTCTACTTCTCCAATCTCCTACTGGTTTGCCAACTTGATGTAACCCAATGTCTAGCTGGTCTTCAGGATCCTCTGTTAAATAGAATCAGCTAATAAATGGGCTATCAGAGGGTTAGGATTTTATTTATGACTTGGGTTTGGGTGAAGAAAGGGAAAATTTTGGGTTGTGTGATGATTGGAAAGTTATGGGTTTCCTATGGGATGATTTTGGAGAGGAACTTTTGGCTAAGTTTAGGTTAACAAACTTAAATGGGAATGATGTTAGGATTTTAACATACCTTAAGATGGGGCTGGTGGATTGAGACAAGGTTTTAACAAACCCTAAGGGATAGGGAAGTTTGGAGCAAAAGCAATTCTACTTGAGGGATGGGATGGGTAAGGGTTTAACAATTAGGAAATGGGTTCAAGAATCTTGATCTTGCCTCATCCTTTCTTTATTCTTTCTTTTTTTCTTTTTCCTTTCCCTTCTTTGAGAAAATTGCAATTATACCCCTCATTTGCAAACAATTACATTTATACCCCTTGGTATTTATTCTCTTACATTTATACCCTTTGTGTTTTGAATTATATAAGAGCCCTGCCCTTACTATTAGAATAAATGGGTTAAGTGATGAATCAGCATGTATAAGTATTTTCGAACTTCCCAATATTATCCTTCTTTATTTCAAACCCGTAAAGAAAGGCATATTCTAGCCGTAGAACTTCAGAGTTTTTCATATTCAAACACATCTTAACTCCTTGATAAAGCAGATTTTTCTAAGCAGTTTCCTAAAAAGAAGTCGATTTACCCTAAAAATTGACTGATTCTTACTTATATTTTTTATTTTTCTAAAACTTAGATTAAGATTCAATCCAGGTAAATATGACTTTTTAATGTTTAAAACTAATGGTGTTAGGCACAAGGGGACATTTGTAATAGAGTAAATTCCAAGGGTGTAAACGTAATTGTTTGCAAAGTAAATGTAATTTGCTGTTTTTCTTTTCTTTCTTTCCTTCCTTTCTTTCTTCTCTAAGGCTCCCGCAAGATCAAGAAAGGGCAAGAGGAAGGGGGAAATGGAAAGGAGGGGCAGGGGAGGGTTGCCGCAGGTTTGGGATGGGTGGGAAAGGTTTCTTGGTGATGCCACAGGGTAGGGTAGGGGCGGTCTGTGATGGAAGGGGAAGGGGTGGAGAGGTCCTCCAGTGGAGGGAGGGAGGGTGGGGAAGTCTTTGCGTGGACTAGGGAAGGAGGAGAGGGCTGGGATGCACTTACTGGTTAGGACTTAGAGGCAGAGGTGATCCTAAGAACAATGCTGGAATTTCAGAAAACTATTCAGCCTAGGTCATGTGGTAGCTTCCCGTGACTCTATGCCTTCAATTTGTATTAATCTTCAACAGAATTTTTCACAAGGTGGCGAGGGGCCATAAATAGCCTTAAAATAAAGAAAGTAGACCTGGACTCCATCTTGAAAACGCAATTGGGCTCAACTACTTGTAGCCATAAAAAGATCTTCAAAACACTTGTAAATTATTAACTACTTGCCAACTAGGACCACAATAATAACAAAATAAAATACTAATTATCTAGAAGGAATCTTGCAAATAGATCTAAGACTCCCAATTATCTTAACCATGACATAAACAATTAAAATCTTGCAAATAGAATCAACTAAGATTCCCAATTATCTTGACCATGCCATAAACAATTAAAGAAAATAAATAACTCTTGACTCCTTATGGGGCAGGGAAGCTAACTGTACTTAGGACACCTCGGCATGAAAAATTGCCAAGTAAGTCTTAGGTCATTCACCCAGCCTTGGTAGCTACAATCCAAGGAGGTAGTTTTAGGCCCAATTTATGGGCCTTCATTTCCTGCTGACCCTGGTTACATCCAAGGTGCAAAATTTCACTCATCATCATTACTTCACTCATTAACATCAAAGTTTATAGACAATCATAATTAGTTAATTCTTTTGATGATTTGGGTGGAATGTCATCATTGGAGCTCATTGTACCATTACCATCAGCCACAACGCCATGGAATGATTCTTTTAGTTCTTCTTTATGTTGCAAGGGGCTTTCTTTAATCGCTTTGCATGTATTGTTTCTAAAAATTAATTGTAACAAAATAATTATCTAGAATAGTTCAACCTTAAACTAAAAAATTTAAGTTTAATAACCTATGTTGAGTTAATAACTTTATGAAAGCATCTTAACGTTCTTCGCGAGGTGGATCCGCTGTTCCTAAAGATGGATTCCAATCCTAACCGCTGGTCCTATTCTTCAAACACACATGCAGCCCACATAGCTTTCAACTAGTTCCATCTATTTTTGAGTTGTATGTGTAATTGCTTCTCACAAATTTTTATTTATTTTTTTCTTTTTTATGTCTTTCTATTTTAGTCTGTCGGGCCATTTGTCTTTTGTGAATGATGTATTCAGCTTGCATCCTTTTTGAGAAAACTCAATTCCAATATCAATTAGTAACTTTATGCTTTCATCAGTCCAGCAATATTACTCTTTCATACTCTTCCCATCATTCTTTGTTCATACTTCATTTCCATTTTTACCATCCATCTGGAAGAAACATAAGTTTAAATAAATGAAAAAGAAATGTAAGCATGCAACACACATAAAGCATAAAGAAATCAAAGAGCACTCACTAGCCAGCTCTCTTGCTAATAGGGTTTTTATAGTGTTTCTCTAACCATAGTTGATATTCGTTACATCTCGCCCTTTGGCGACAATGGCCGAGATACCAAAATTTCAGCAAAATTTTGGTTTTTTTTATTTTTTATTTATTTAGATCCCAATTTTTCGTGGGTTTTTGGGTTATTTTGGCTTGGTTTTAATTTCAAGCCTAATTTAAGGCCAACAAGCACACTGGGAGTGTTATTTTTGTCCTAAAACCCAATCCAAAATGGTGTTCTTGATTAGCACATGCCTGATTGTATGCGAGCAAAACTGGAAGTCTGAAACATGAATTTTAACAAATGTAAATATAGATATTATACAAAACAAGTGTAGAAGTCAACAGTCAATAATACACAGTTTTGAAGAAGAAGAAGAAGTACAAGTGTAGAAGTCAACAGTCAATAATACACAGTTAAAACAATAGGTAGCATCATTCAATAATACACAGTTAAAACAATAGGTAGCATCATCCACATATATAGCAAGAAGAAGAAGAAGAAGAAGAAGAAGAAGAAGAAGAAGAAGAAGAAGTACAAGTGTAGAAGTCACAAATCAGACCTAATAACCTACTTTGCCCAGCTAAAACAATAGGTAGCATCATTCAATAATACACAGTTAAAACAATAGGTAGCATCATCCACATATATAGCAAACCCATCTTAAAGAAAGAGTCGTAAGGACTGTTGTCACACAGGCGGTCGGCACTCAAATTAATTTCAACATCATTTGTGGTATCGTAACTGAGTACGCAACTTGTACTAGTACTGGACTACTAGTGGCCCTGATGGATATCCAAAGATGGTCTCCACAAATGATCTGCCTGATCTATCCCCATATCCATATACAATCATATATCAACAAATGAGCCACCATACGCACTCGAACCAGCAGATGAGTAAGCATATGTAACTTGGATTAGTGTTATCCCGTCCCTTCACAGCAGCATCTACTCTAAAGGACCCAAATTCGTCCCTGTAAACAATTGTAATAATGGTTAGCTAAATTCTTTGTAAATTCAAATGCAAAACCTAAGTCCTAATTCCCTACTATCTCACCTCATCATTACATAAGGACTAGAGCATTGAATCCGGCTCCAACTTCGCTGCCACAACCATCACTACCTCAATGAGCTCCTTCTTTAACCACAAACGGTTATTGTACTAGTATTAGGGGTTAAGGTAGGCTGCACAATTTAAAAACTCAAAATTAGATATAAGATCGTTAATATCGATTGAATGAATTAACAACAAATTGCATATTTACTTACTAGCATTATGCAATGCATGCATAAGATCTGCAATCCAGCGATCACTGATGATGTCCAGAAAGTGCTTGCAGCCTCTTGGATTTGAGTGATGTATGGCTTTCCTTATTGCCTCAATAGGTGCGTACAAGTGGGGCATAATAGGCCCCTTCATAGAAGATTCCACCATATGTAGGACCTTTATAATAAGGTCCCTAGTCTTCGCACTATCACCACCTATCTCTAGAACTCATTTGATGATACTATACCCTGTGTTGTGTGTCAGTCGGAGTCCTGCACCCTGTCTAATCAAACCAAGCCTAAGGTGCAAACATGGATCTCAACCCCGTTCTATTCTTGTATATACTCTTTAAGGCGACGTAGTTCGTGCAAACCTCATGACATTGGGTCACACTAAGTCAACCCTACTTGTCTGCCTCATCATCTGAAGAGTGTAGCCATGATTATATATAAAATTCATGATACTATCACCACCTATCTCAAAAGCTCATTTGATGATATTATACCCTGTGTTGTGTGTCAGTCGGAGTCCTGCACCCTCCTGTCTAATCAAACCAAGCCTAAGGTGCAAACATGGATCTCAACCCCGTTCTATTCTTGTATATACTCTTTAAGGCGACGTAGTTCGTGGCAAACCTCATGACACTGGGTGATGGGTCACACTAAGTCAACCCTACTTGTCTGTCTCATCATCTGAAGAGTGTAGCCATGATTATATATAAAATTCATGACCTGTCCAAACCTGTCCATGCTCTCCACAATCTAGATGTTCTCAATGTCCCTCAACATGAGGTTGATACAATCGACCGCACATGGTGTCCAAAATAAATTGTACTCCATAGACTACATCAACTCACTAGCCTTTTTGAAATTGGAGCCTTTGGCTGTCATGATCTGTACCACATTCCTCGAATCCACCTCCACCACATCCTGAAGAAGTCCATAGATGTACCTATGGTCTCTTACCTGCCTGGATGCATCCGCAGGTTTCAAGAAGATGGTCCTCCTATTGTAATACACCATAAAATTGATGATGCACATTTTTGTCGAACCAGTCCATTGATCAAGCATTTGTTTATCACCTTATGAGGGTTGGGCCATGGTAACGAGGACCTTCTTCTGTGATTGTGTCAATCATGACTAATAATACGCCCCTGTGCTGTTTTGCTGGAATGTTATTATAAAGCATTCACTTTGCCATTACTTCCTTCACCTTCCCTTTATGTTCTTCCATTCACCTGATAATAATGGGTTGCTTTGCCCCCTTCTTCCTGGAAACATCAGAATCATGCTATATTATAACATCTTGTCGCTGTGGAAATCCTGTTGAAGGAAAAGTTGCACCCCTCTGCCTCCATGACCTCATGCTGAAAACACCACCTGACCCAGATGGTTTAGCCCCTATAGCTCTAGAGGGACTTGCTTCTGATGGTGCGATGCCTTTCTCTCTTCCATTGCCCACCTCAACTCACTCGCCTCCTACTCTCTATGTACATCAACGGGATCAGCATCGTCATCACTATCCAGAACCAAAGGGGCATGCAAAAGACCCCTCATCGCCTCATCTAGTGCTTTAGCCACTTTGCATGTCTTCTTTCCTCTTCCCTGCCCCTTTTCTAACTCTTTGGCTGCTTTCACAACTTATGCTAAAATATTGTTGCACATCTAAACATCCTTTGAACTACCTTGAACTTACAAATGATACCTCCCAAAAGCTTCCAGGCGCAGAAATTTCACTGTCTTTGCTTTATTATTGTCAATCAGCGTGCAGTACTGCCACGCAGGGTCACCCATCACCCCCTCACTCTGAGAGCAGCAATTTGTGCCTGCTTTTTGCCCTTTGGCTATGAACCACCCTCCGCCTACCTCTGTGACTGTGAACCACCCTCCCCCTACCTCATGAATGTGATCCTGATAGCCTCACACTCCCAGACTTGATCATTATTGCATACAAAATGATTGCATAAGTCACTGAACAACCTCAAAAATAATTTTTTTCTAGAAAAGAAATAATCATGTCCCTAGCTAGTAACTTTTCCCTTGCCTATGTATTTTTTTAATATAAAATGTTTTTTAAAATTTTTCTTAAGAGAAAATTGGCTGTCCATACCAAACCGACGATGAACCATATGAACAACACTTCAAAAACACATAGAAAGCCATTCCCTATTTTTCTATAATTTTCAAAACCTTTTTCTGTGTTTTCCCTATTTATCAATAATTATTTCTTTCTTTTATAAATATTTTTAAAAATAAAATTATAATTTTTTGTGTGGTAAAGTATTTCTACTCCTGAGACCATAGATTGGCCCATGAAGTTCAACATATATTTATTCCATCACCATATAAGACACATAGCATGTATTTTTTTTACATTTTATCTATAGAAAAATACATGTTTTGACACCCAAGATGTGAAAAGAATAAATAAATAAATAATTAAAAATAAAAATAAAAAGAATTCAAAACTGTGAACTTGTAGATTCACCCATGATGTTCAACATGTATTATTTACATACCCATTTGACAACTTTCTAATGTGTATTTTGAAAAAAAAAAATCTAGTTTGGAGAAGAATGGTGTACCTCTAAGATAAAAACTCCAAGAACTGAGAAACATCGTTGAATCTATGATATGCACACGTTTGTCAGCAATATCCATGCAAGAACACACAAAAATGATGAAGATCGACTCCAAGATTGCAAAAATCAAAGGTAGACTAGAGGAAATCAGATGATGTGAACAGGGTTAACCCCCCTGGCCAAACCTTAAACTGGGTATTTTGGTCAAACCAGCCCTAAATAATTGCTGGTTTTTATTTTCAGAATTTTCTCTTATTTTCTGAAGAGTTCCAATCAGTTAGGAAGCCCAATTTGAGTTAAGTAAGAGTCCTTGAGTCTTTAGTTCCTTTTAATTCCAGCACATGTCAATTAGTGTTTTAATTAAATAGAGTTTAGCATGTGTCAATTAGAGTCCATTAGATCATTTATTGTTTATCCAGTTGAGATTAATGTGGTGGGATTATAATATATATGAAGGAAACCCACTTAGAGTCAGGGTCTTTTAGTAGGCTATAAGTAGCCTATTCTTTCTTTGTGTTCCTAAAGTCTGATTATTAAATTTTAATACTGAGTCTGGAGGACTGTGCTTCCTATTTGAGGGGGCCACGGAAAATTTACAACAAAATTCTTCCAGAACGGCAACCTACTGTATATAGCACTATTCTTCAGAAATTCCAGCAGGCTTTTAAAGGTTTCCAAGTAAATACAGCAATCCCAGCCCCTTCCCCCTTCTCCCCTCCCATCGCAAGGCACCCTCCCCTACACCCTCCACACCTCTTGGCCCTCTCTCTGCCTCTTCTTCCTTGCGGCTGAATCAGAAAACAGAGAGGAAGAAAAACAGAAAAAAGAAAAGAAGGAAAAAGAAAGGGAGAAAAAAAAAAAAAAAAAAAAAAAAAGAAAGACAGGAAAAGAAAGGAAAAAAAAGGAAGATAAATGAAGAAATAGAAGAGATCCTTTTCTCTCCTCAAACCCAATTCTACTTTGAACCCGAATTCCCTTCCATCCCATATTGATTCCCTATTACTAAATAGACCATCCCATCTAGGTTTTCACTTTCCCATGTAATTAAAATTGATCCTTTTCATCCCAAATCTTTTCCCTTTCAGCCCATATCCCTCCTAATATATTCCAACAACTTTCTAGGATATCCATAGGCATCCCATTATATTTTTAAAGATATTTGCTGGAAGATTGAGGGCAAACCCTTAATTTTAGGGAACTCTTCCAAGAAACCCTAACCCAAAAATAGGGTTTACATCAATTGGTATCAAAGCTTCTGTTTCCAGCAAGTCCTCGTAAGCCATACTAGAGCAACAGACTCAGAGTTACAGATAAAGTAGAGGTAGCCATAAGACTGGAGGAACCAACTACAGATTACGTCCAGTCTCACCATTGTATCTACAGAGGGGTACCATAACCGTAAAAACCTCTAGAGATGTTTAAGTTGGGAATTTATGAAGGTGTCCATGATCTTCAAATTTTCGATGAGTGGCTATATGATCTAGACAAGTGTTTTGACGGGCACTACTTATCAAAGTTTGGTAAGATGAGGCTAGCATGTGATCAATTGGTGGGATATGCCCGTGAACAATGTGACCATAAAAGGAGGTGAATGAGGTATGAAGATAATGAACCCAACTGCCATTTATTTTTCCCACAAGAACATTAATCTAAGTGGCACCAACCACCCTACTCTCTCTCCAACAATGACACCACAACAAGTTCACAAAATCTTATGGAAGAAACCAGGAGGACTTGTACAAAGGAGCAAGGTATAATCATATCAGCAAAATTAGGTATGAGAATCCATTGCTTGAATATGTTGAAAGGTCCCATTATCACTCCCCACAACTTTGGGAGAGCTCATTGAGTCTTATTATTTTGTGACTCTGGTCAAGAGTTACACAACAATCAAGTTCTGAACTCTGAATTACAGCAAGGTTTTTGAACTGAAGTTCCTTTAATCATAGAACCCTAGCCTACCCGAACCCTTGCCAACCCTTTCTAAAACCCTAGAACCTTCAAATCAGCCAAAAACCTACAATGGTAGTGTGTTTAGACCCTAAAATAGCTGCTGTCCACTTGAAAGTTTCCTGTAATTTTCCCTAAACAGCAGGTTAAAACCCTAAATTACTGCTGATTCATTAGAAGAGGATCCTGAAGACTAGCCCTTGACTTGGGGTTAATCAGTGAGGATTGCATGTATGGGTAACTACACTCACAGGGTAGGCTAGTTCATTTATCAAACATCCCACCAATCTTTGGTACTGGGGAAAGATATATCAGCCAACCAAACTAATTTCCTAGGGATTGTTTTACACCATATAAAACTCTCTTCAAACTGCACACTTTGCTTTAAAATTTTGGAGCAGCAAAGCCAAGAGGGATTTTGATGTGAACCTAGTTTTAGGGTTAGAGTTTCTGTGGATTTTCCCTAAAACTAAGGGCTGCCCAGAATCTTCCAGCTAAGAAAACTAATTTTATAGGATGTGTAGGGTGGGTTCTAGCACTTGAAACCTTGTTTTAATGCTGATTCCAGATCTGGAGTTTAACAGTAGGGTTTGGAAACTTGGAATTTTGGGTTCAATTAGGTGGAGAATGGGCTACTGCTGCTGTTTTGTAATTTCAGACTTGGTTCTAATGGTTTTTAGAGTGTGTGTGAGGTTAGGTTGAAGTAGGGTTTAGGTCTAAAGGTTGAAGATGAATTTGAGAAATTTTAATGAAGAAGATGAAGTGCACAATTTTAAAAGAGTTAGGTCTTTGGGTTTTAGGTGGAATTAAAGGTGGCAATGAGATGAGGGACAAGATGTGATCCAGTTAAGAGGGAAAATGGGGATTGGGTGTGGGGATTAGAGACATAACAGGGGAGGCCTGCTGTTGCTGCCGAAGGGAAGAAGAAACAGAGAAAGAGGGCTGCGGGGGTTGGAGAAAGGAGGGGAGGGTTCCTAGGGCTTGCGCACAACAGGGGAGGGGCTGGGAAAGAGTTAGGGTGTTGTAGGGATGACAGGAGGGGGAGTGGGATGTCATCAGGGGTTGGGGAAGGCTGCTGCAAGGTAACAGCAGCAAAGGGGAACAGGAATGGGGTTGCACAGGGGCATGGGGAGGGGCTGGGGGTGAAGAGGAAGGGTGGGGGGATCCTTGCGTGGGTAGGGAAAAGGAGGGGGAAGGGAGCTGGGGTGTTTTCTTACTTTGTGGAGGCTTTGTGGTTGTAACGGTTGCTGGAATTTGAGAATGGTTGTTGATTGTTGAGGAAGAATGCTTCAAAATCCGCCGTGGCCCTCCCAAAGAGAACCACGACCCAGTTTCTCACAAACACCTTAATTTTATTCAATCAGACTTAAAGAATAGGTTTTAGCTTATAACCTACTAAAATGAACTAGACACTAAGTGGGATTCCTTTACAAATTAGGATCCCATCACATAATCTTGTCCATTGAAATAAAATCTAAACATCCAAAGGTCCCTAATGGACACATGCTGAAAAAAAGAATTAATTATCTTAAACTCTAATAAGCACATGCTTAAATTCTGTTTTAATTAAAACTGTAATTGCCACGTGCTAGAATTTAGAAGAACTAAGGACTCAATAACTAACTCAACTACCAAGTCAAAAGAAGACTCTTTAACCAAAATGGATTCTATAATCAAACTGGAATTATTCCAGCAACCAAATAGGGCAGAAAGTGTCCAAAATGCCCCACGTAGGGGGTTTGGCCAGCCTAGGGAGGTTTCTTAGAGCCATCTTGTGGGCGCCACTTAGGGTTTCAGCCAGGGGTCTGAATCATGTTCACATCAGCAATCTATATAAACATGGCTCTTTAAGCTCCTTGTAGAGAAAAGTATTGTTCACATCAAGTTGTTGGAGGTTCCATCATTGGTTAACTGTATAGGAGATAATTACCCTTAACAATGTTCATCTTATCAATTGTGCAGATGTTTCTTGATAGTTGATCCCATGAGTTTCGGTTAAACCTCTTGCTGCCAACCTAACCATGTATCTTGCCTCTGATCCAACAACCATCTGGTTGACCGAATAATTCTATTGTCAGATTACTAATGTAAATAAAATTAGTAGAGAAATTGCAAAGATGTAACATGGAGGAAAGAGATACAGGATTGCAGTTATGATGTCTTTCCCAGTAACAAGAGAAAGGGAGCCATCTGCCACATGAACTCTACTGATATTATGACGCTGACAATTCTTCTCGTTGTAAAATCAGTCAATTCTGCTTCTTGTTATAGAGACCCTATGTTTCAAGATGCTAAACTAGTCCTATGCTTTCTGACTTGCATGCCTACGCACACTAGTCCATGGTGCGAGAATCATTGACTATTTGTCACTGCAACCTGGTCTCATGACTTTGTGTCAATTACAGTGATGCCCTTGCTAACCCTTGCTTACATTTTACTATAACCAGGTCAAAATTTATTATTCTAGTGGACTCTCAGCCATAAGGTGATGAGATTATTATATGATCCATGCAACTAGGTTTTGGCTAATGCTTTTTTGTTGTTGTCTGCTGACAGATCAGTATATGCACATGTTATTTCGGCTCAGGTTGTTTTCAGGTTGGCAGAGAGCCTCAACACAAGCCCAACCA
Source organism: Hakea prostrata (assembly GCF_041222555.1). Taxonomy (NCBI): domain Eukaryota; kingdom Viridiplantae; phylum Streptophyta; class Magnoliopsida; order Proteales; family Proteaceae; genus Hakea; species Hakea prostrata. The sequence goes on from NC_142602.1 coordinate 29,267,176, forward strand.
AATGGGCGCCGCTTCTAAACCCACTCTATATTGTTGCTCAATTTCATTGGCTGCACTTTTTTCCTTGTGTATGCTTTAAATGCAATTTTTTGTTATCTTGTTCTCTGAGTATGACGAAGATGTCTCCATATAATCCATGCAGGTGCTTGGAGATATAATGGAATCTATAGCTGGGGCAATTCTTGTTGATACTGGATATAATAGCATTGTTGTCTGGGAGAAAATACGACCTTTTCTAGAACCTATGGTGACACCAAATACTGTAAAACTCCATCCTGTGAGAGAACTGGATGAGCTATGCAGTAGAAGACATTATCCAATTAGAAAGACTCCACCACTGTTTAAGGAAGGTGCGGTTTCTGTTACAATTGAAGTTAAAGCAGAAGGCACTACTTATCAGGAAACAAAATATGGGGCAAATAAGAAGGTTGCAAAGAAACTAGCTTCCAAATCTTTACTGGAGTCCTTGAAGGCAAGTATTCCCAGTCTCTGAATTGCACAACAAAATCAGTTTCATCTCAAAAAGCCATGATGGTTAGACTTTCCTGCATTTCCATCTCCACTAAATGAACACAGGCAAAATCTCCTCTCTACTCAGCATTTGTAAATCAGTGTTTCCAGGAAATGATGGTTACTGTTAAGTTACTATCTTTTCAAAGCTCGACCTCCATTCGTTTCCAGGTAAAAACCACGTAAAAGGAATAAATTCAAGTAAATTTTGAAAATTTGCTTCTGGTTTTTACCTGTAAACAACAAGCAGAGTTTTGAGATACTGAAATATGATGTAAGCACATTGTCTTTCCCAAAAGGAAGTGCATTGTTGACAAATTTTCTATTGGAATAACATTTGAAACAAGAACAGTTCTGATTTCAGAAATATGTATGATACTTCAGGTAGTGAATTCAGTTTTTCACTTGCAATAATAGTAAGTTTCCGTTGTGGTATTAGACTAGAAGTGAAAAATAACACCAGGTGGTCATGTGGTAGGGTGGTTCCTATGCCTAGACACAAACACACCCGTTCGGCCGTTCCCTTTTAATAGTACTTGAGAAGTTGGAAATCATATCAAGGTCGATGCATGTGCATGCACTCTCATTATCTAGCCTGTGTTTGCAGGTTCTAGAGAACCAGGCAGCGTTCTCTCGTCCCAAAGGTCCAATGTTATTCACTTTCCATCTTCTCTAAACATACCATATTCTAGGTGAAGCAATCTAAATCCCAGATTTCTAGTAGCATAATCGGTTGAAGATTTGATATTACTTGAAAGTTGAGCTGGTATATTGAAGCACAGCTGTTTAGAACCTGTTCAAACCCTAACTGGACCAAGCATATATATGTCATATATGTATATATATAATTTTTTGAGCAAATTGCACTGGCACCCCAAAATAGAGGCCTTAAAGCACTGACACCCTACTTTATGTTTAAAAAGCACAGAGACCCCAAAATTGAATTTTTATTAGATAAATTTTTCAAAATTTTCACTGAAAACCTTTCAGACATTGTTTATCATAGGGATATAACCAGTGACAAATAGTAATTTAATTGTTTTCAGTGATAAATTTGACAAATATATACAATAAAAATCCAATTTTGGGGTCTCTGTGCTTTTAAACATAAAGTGGGGTGTCAGTGTTTTAAGGCCTCCATTTTGGGGTGCCAGTGCAATTTGCTCAAATTTTTTTATCATGACAATATTAACTATTCAAAAAGGGCAGGTTTTAGTGCAATCATTGGTTGACACAGTTCTCATTTGATGTCAAGGTGTCTATGAAAGTCTTCAACATTAGGTTTTTCTTTTTCTTTTTCTTTTTCTTTTTTTAATATTAAATATTTAAGAAAAGACAAATTACATATAGACTCCATGTGTTTGGAAGCAATTATATTCACTACAAAAACAAAATTAATTACAAATATTCCTTTAGGGTCTGTTTGGTTATATGAATTCAGAGATCTCATGAACGCGAGATTTATACCCATTTGGTTGTGAAAATTTCTAGATTCATCTTTTTATATTAAAAACGTGAATCTGTAGATTTATGGGTATGGGGATGAAATCCATAGATTTCATTCCTACTATAAAAACGCTAAACATTTGCACGTTCACAAAAATCACAGATGAATCCAAAGATTTCATTCCACATATATTCGGTTAACCAAACACTTAATTTTATAAATTGTGACTCCATGGATTTGAAATCTCCAGACTCTAAGTAATCTCTGGATACTCCATCAGCAAAGCTACTTATTTATAACTTTCAAATCATAAGAGTAGGGGACATCTGTAATTGATTTTTTTTTTTTCTTCAGAGATAGTAGATGTAATTGATTGTAAACACAAGAGGTCTATATGTAATTTTCCTTTTAAGAAAATGTCTAATGACAAAAAAGATTATAAGTTGTCGTGACCAAAATGCCCCCAAACCCTAATTTTAGATTCTTTATTATTCAATTGTAATTGTGTTAGATGAGTAGAGAAATTGGCAGATTCAATCCCACATTATAATATAGAAAAACTATGATATCTCTCTGATATCTCATTTATCAAAGATGACTACTTTGTTAAATCCCTTGGAGGAACTTGTTTTGCTTATCCATAAAAGACATGGTCTTTTAGCTCTTTACAAAGAAAGTCACCAATTTGTTCATCAAGCAATTTTGCTGTATTTGCTTTGTCTTCTTATTTTTCCCTGAGAAAAGGTCAAACTAGTTTGATTTTAAAAAGTCGAATCACCAAATTTTCTGAAAATCGAAACAAAGAAAACAAGACAGTTCTCCAACTACTCGTAGGGCTACAATTGGGTGGGTTGGGCCGGGTTTTTGCAATCCCAAGCCCAGCCCTAATCTGATCCCATTCCTGCTTTGACCCTAATTCAGAGCAAAGAATTATTGTCTCTAGTCCTAAGCCCTATGGGGCCAAGCCAGGCCCATTCCCGCCCTAATTGGGTCGGGACTAGACGGGTTGGCCCTAATTAGCCCTGATTGGCCATGTCCCTGGCCCTGACCTTGATTGGCCCTGATTGGCCCTGTCCTTGACCTTGATTGGCCCTGTCCCTGACCCTGATTGGCCCTGTCCTTGACCCTGATTAGCCCTATCCCTGGCCCTAATTGGCCCTGGCCCTGACCTTGATTAGCCTTGTCTCTGGCCGTGATTGACCCTATCTTGGCCCTAGCCTTAATTGGTCCCATCCTTGGACCTAAAATATCAAATGTAAATTCATAAAAATAATAATAATAATAGTAATAACAAAAGTATCACAAGGAAACTAAAAATAAAATTCATAGAATAAGATGATTCAAGATAGTCAATAAGTTGATAGTGTTGCTTTAAACATAAATAAATTCATACTCATAATTCTATATTGAGCTCTGAAAGTCTCTCATTGCTTTGGTGATGGAAATTGAAACCTCTCCCATTACTTTGGTGATGGAAATTGAAAACTTCTCCCATTGATATCCTTATTCAACAAAAAAATCCATATTCAAAACTTTGTTAACAAGTAAATCAACAATAATTTAGTACTGATATTTTTTTTTGTAATTAAAGAAAATGATATTTTATAACAAACATAGCTATCTGTCCTCAATAAGTTTTTTTTTTTTTCCTGAAATATCACATTGGAGGCAAAAGAAAGATGTTAATATTCATGATGAGAAAAGTTGGGGTGTAGATTTGTTAGATGTCAATTCTCTATATACTAATTGATACGGAGAAAATATGATTGGACTTGGTTCATTCATGGTTCGACCCTTGACTCCGGTCGAGACGAAGGGAATCGACTCACTTCCGAGTGAGCCGGGTTCAGGAGATAGCTTGCTGAGGAAGAAAACTAAATCAGCCACAAGCACGCCCTAATCCAATACTTATGGAGGAGGTTAATTAACCTAATGACGGCAGGAAGATTTCGGCGGCTGTCACTTATCGCTTTCAAAAGGATAATCATCAGATAACGATCGGGTTATCCTAGGAGTCCTCTACTAGTCCAAACTAGTAGAAGTCTATCATTCAACGGATCTATCTGTTGAGATCCAACGATTATCCGAAGAAGGCTCAAATACATCCAACGAAGAAGATTCGAAGGTACACTCTATATAAACATCACCTCCCCACAAGGGAGAAAAACACACACTTGGACGTGAACACTCAGATGCTTACTATTTGAATCGTATTCCAATTATTCATTCCTTAGCTTTGTGTTCTAGCAGAGCCGTTTGTGATTAAGTTCATCAACTGACTTAGCCTTCGGAGGTGGACTCTCGACCCCAGTGGTCGGGCCACATCTGACGCTTTGTTTTGCAGGTCATTCTCAGGAGATCTAAGGGCTGAGCAGATTTTGGACGCATCATTTGGCGCCGTCTGTGGGAAGCGTTTCAAAAAGCTATGGTGACTAGATCAGCGGCAGCAGCAGCAGCGGCAGCAGCAGCAGCTGCTGCACAGCGAGATGTTGGCGTCCAAATTCCTGGAGTAAACAATCCAGATATTCCTCAAAGAAGTCGGCCGCTCGAAGTAGATGGCGGTCAAGGAGGTAATAATCCTCCAGATTCACTCCAGCATCAACTGGATCAACTGAAACTCCAGATGCTGGATGTAAGTCAGGCACTCCGGGCACAAACCAGGCAGGTGGTGGTGCCACCAGAGCCTGATCGTCGTGATGCAGGAAGGCGCGCATCACAGCGAGACCGGAGACTGATTGACGAACAAAATGTCGGTCAAAACTTCCATGAAGGCAACCGAATACCTAGCAGAACTGAAAATCTCCATAGGCATGATGATCGATTCGATGGACCACAAGGAAGTACTACTAATTCAAATACAAGGTTGGTTACAGGAGTGAGAACTCACTCACCAACTATTAGACGTGATGTTCGTGATGATCGTGATGTTCGAGATGATCGCGCTGTTCGTGATAATGATTACGTTGTTCGAGGTCGTGATCGTGTTGTTGAAGATCGATCGACACATATTGGTCAGGAACTGGCTAATATCAATTAGAAGCTCGGGCAATTGGTGAAAGGTAGGATAACTGATGATATCTATTCAGTTATTCGAAAGACTCCGTTTGCCGAACCCATTGCCGAATATCAGTTTCCTCACAATTTCCGTCTGCCAACTTTTTCTACATTCGACGGCTCCGGAGATCCTACGGCCCACATCGGTTATTATCAGCAGACTATGGCAGTTGCAAGTAATTCTGATGAAATTCTCTGCAGAGTCTTTGGTTCATCTTTAACTGGAGCGGCATAGAAATGGTTCTCGAACCTCCCATCGGGAAGGATCGTGAATTTTGACGAGTTGGCACGCAAATTCATAGGGCGGTTCCAAAGTGGAATTCAGATCAAGAAGACCGAAGAAAACTTGTTTACTATTAGACAAGGGAAGAATGAATCAATTCGGAGATTCAACAGGGTTACAATGGAGATAGAGAATCTAGATGAGCAAGTAGCTAAAACTGCTTTGTTCACTGGTCTCACTAATCAAAGACTCTTGGAGTTATTACTTCAGGATATGCCCACAACTTATGCCGAGTTGGTACAGAGATGTCAAAAACAGGCCGAGGTCATGGAAATCTTGGACTCCCTCCAGGGGGACAATAAAGCCTCCGTGAAGGAGCAAAAGGCTCCTGAAAACAAGCAGAAGCCGAAACAGAATATTCGAGATCGAGTTGGAAAGCCTCATCAGGCATGGCAGCAGAGATCTCCCGACAAAAGTGAGTACACTCCACTAAATATTCCTCGGGGTGATATTCTAAACATTATCAAGAAGCAGAATATCTTGAAGTGGCCTCCGAAAATTCCTTCAAAACCAGGGGAGCAGGATCGAGAAAAACATTGCCATTTCCATAAAGATTACGGTCATTATACCAATGAGAGATTGATATCCCAAGGACATTTGTCCAGTTTCGTCAATAGAAGGTGAGAGGAACCACGCGATGCAGTAATAAAAAGGGACCGTTCAGTTAGCCCGGATCAACCGGCAGAGGCTCCTAAGTCTAAGAAGGGTAAGGAGGTAATTGATGCTACTCGGTCACCGATCCTTACAATTTTCGGAGGTCCTGAGCCTGAATCACTTCGGAGGCTGAAAGGAAAATCAAAATTTGCTGAATACGGAGAAATGTGCCTTTGGAGTCTATTCGGGCAAATTCTTAGGCTTCATGGTATCACAAAGGGGTATTGAGGCTAATCCAGCCAAAATACAAGCTTTGATTGACATGGAGGCCCCCAAAACTGTTCGGGATGTACAATGCTTGACGGGGAGAGTAGCCGCTTTGAACCGTTTCATCTCACAATCAGGAGAAAAGTGTCTACCTTATTTCAAGGCTCTCAAAGACTTGAGGGGAAGCAAGGAGGCAAAATGGACTGAAGAATGTCAGAAAGCTTTCGAGGAACTAAAGGAGACACTAGGAAGACCACTGCTATTATCTCGACCCGAGAAGGGAGAAGTCTTGCAGCTATATTTAGCATCATCCCCTTCGGCGGTCAGCGCAGTTCTTGTTCGGGAAAAGGACAAGAAACAATGGCCAATTTATTATGTCAGTCACGTACTACTGGACGCAGAAACACGATATTCTCATATCGAGAAGCAGGCTCTAGCTCTTATGATAGCAGCTAGAAAACTACAACCATATTCTCAGGCTCATTCCATCAAGGTATTTACTACTTTTCCTCTTAGTAAAGTTCTTCGTAAACCTAATTTATCTGAAAGAAAGGTGGAGAAATTCGTGCTCGAGTCAGTTATATACCGGTTCGGAATGCCAAAAATAATCGTTACCGATCATGGCACTCAATTCGACTGTCCACAATTCGAACAATTTTGTGGAACTTATTTGATCAAGCATCATATGTCATCAGTGGCATACCCCCAAAGCAATGGTCAAGTGGAGGTTACAAACCGAACACTACTTGAAGGAATAAAGAGAAGACTCGAAGCTGATAAAGCCTTATGGGTCGAAGAATTGCATAATATCCTGTGGGCCTACTAAACTACGGTTCGGACACCTACAGGAGAATCTCCTTTTAAACTGGCATACGGATCTGAGGCATTGGCACTGTGGGAAGTAATGGCTGGAACACTACGGGACAGAGAATTCGAAGAAAAAGCGAATGAACAAGGACTGCTGATAGCCTTAATTTATTGGATGAGGTTCGTGCAAAAGCAATAGCACGAACTCAACATTATCAACGGAGGATAGCGTCGCATTATAATTCCCGAGTAAAGAACCGTCGGTACTCAGCAGGAGAAATGGTATTGAGAAATACCTTACCTTCAGATCCACGCCATCAGAGGAAATTGGACCCTTCATGGGAAGGACCATATATGATTATTAAACCAGTCGGTTCGGGGGCTTACAAGCTAAAGAACATGACAACTCAGAAAGAGTTGGATCGTTCGTGGAATGCCAGGCATCTAAAGAAATATTATCCTTGAAGATTATCATTTTCGTTCATGATGTAACAAATTTCAAACTCAATCAATACAATTTTCAGTTTTCAACATACTGTCTTTTGATTAGGGGCATCATACAACACATTCGAGGAACAGATCCAGCGACAAAATCAAAAGGCATCAGTTTAAAACCCGAGTGAATTCCTTCTACAAGGCATCGGTTTAAAACCCGAGTGAGTTCCTTCTCAGACTTATTGAATTTCTCTGGAAATTCTTAAGTAAAGGCATTGGTTTAAAACCCGAGTGAGTTCCTTCTACAAGGCATCGGTTTAAAACCCGAGTGAGTTCCTTCTTAGACTTATTGAATTTCTCCAAAAATTCTTAAGTAAAGGCATCGGTTTAAAACCCAAGTGAGTTCCTTCTACAAGGCATCGGTTTAAAACCCGAGTGAGTTCCTTCTCAGACTTATTGAATTTCTCCGGAAATTCTTAAGTAAAGGCATCAGTTTAAAACCCTTGTGGGTCCTTCTACAAGGCATCGGTTTAAAACCCGAGTGAGTTCCTTCTCAGACTTATTGAATTTCTACGGAAATCTCTAAGTAAAGGCATTATAAGACCTACTGCAACAATGACTCAAGTGACTGGCAAAGTTCAAAGATGAAGTTCAATTTTCTTTAAACGACCAGAAGAGGCCAACCTTTACATCAAGCATTCATATGGGACAACAAGTGTTGGGATACAATCTTCGCTCGGTCAAAAAAGAAAGTCATCATCGGTGATCATTAAGAAGTTAAACAAGATCGAAGGAGCTTTGCCAGAAGTAACACATAGTCAAGAAGCAACATAGATTCAAGAAAAGGAAGAAGAACAAAGTCGGGAAAAAGCATGTTATCAAAATCCTCTGCAATTCCATACTCTTTATCCAGCTTGACCGGAAGAAGCCTGATCATTGATCAAACCTGCTTTCAGGGCAAGCTCTTCATAATTGAATCCTTGGAGAGGAGCATAAGAGGGGAATCATCGAGATAATGCATGATATCCGGATCTGGAGGTGGAAGATCGATCGTATCCTTGGACCAGTCAGGGAGAGGAAGACCCAGCTTTGCAAACACTTAAGGATGACAATTGGCGTTGTAGGGAGTCGTGTTGAAATAAGGATCTCTCCTTAATATTGATCCCATACTTCGTTTTCGCCATCCCAGTATGCCTGCAAGTTATAAGCATTCAATATGTCAACAAAAAGCTTACTGTGCAAATACTTGAAGATGCAAGCTCTACGAACATCAGTTAGAAGGGATTCGGGCAAAGGAATAATAGCTTGTCTTTGGGGTAACGCTTTAGATCCTTCCGCCCCTGACCTTCCTGCTTCTCATTCCTGCCGCCGGATCTTCTCCCTGGCATCATCCAAATCCGAATGGAGACGTTCGATCACGGAATTTTTCTCCCTTGCAACTTCCCAAGCTAAGTTTCCAAGACGAGCAATTTATGCGTCTTTGGCTTTGGAGTCTTCTCGAAGCTTGGAAACTTCATCACTCAGTCTACTGAGTCTAGAGGCTGCTTCCACTTGGTTGTGGAAGTTACCAGTAAGACTCCTGCAACAACTTCCGAGTTAGTCATGAGCAAAAGAAAAATCTTCAGAACAAAAAAGGAAATGAAGAAAAACTTACATCACCAGTGACTTCATAAAGTCAATGTCTGGAATGGTGGAGAGGACTTTGCTCTTGGCAGGCATTTGAACAGCAGTGCACCACTCTAGTGCCTTGTCAAACTCGCTTGACACCAAGTCAGACTTCCTCGAAGAACAAGAAGGATGAGCTACATCAAGAGAAGGATGAGCTACATCATCCACCAACCTAGGGCACTTCCTGGTGGCAAAATCCTCCAACTCCAGAGACGGGGAGGAGGAGAATGCCAAACAAGCCTTAGAGTTGGAAATAGAAGCAGCACCTGCAGGGACCACACCTTCATCAGATGCCAACATAGTTGCCTCAGATGTCCGAAGGGTCTTCATTAGGGGATCCCGAACGGTTTCTCCAGCAGGGGCATCAACAATACAAACAACGGCGGAGGGAGCCACATCCTCCTTGGAAGACCGAACGGTTTCTTCAGGCAAAGGGAGCGTAGGAGAAACATCACCAGAAACTATGGGAATCTATCTGAAGATTCACCAACAGCAGTCTCCTTACGTTTAGAAGATTCACCAGATGCAATCGCCTCACAGGAAGCAACCTTCGTCGGTACTGGGGCAGTTTTTTTACAGGAATTCGCCCTAATAAAGCTCAAATCAATTATGGGAGGCACTGCAAATACAAAAGAAGTAGTGTCAGTACGAAGATCCTACAACATACAGAAAAAGGGGAACCCTAGGTCTCTGTTAAGCATGAATAGTTCAGAACTTCCATCATAAGTAAACCCAAAGTATGAATGTTGTGGAGTTTACTCAAGGAGAAGAAGAGATAAAGATTCGTGACAAAAATGGAGCAAAAGACTTACTTTTTCAACTTCTGATTGAAGATGGTGTTGAAGGACAAGAGTACGTATAGAGCAAAAGAAGACGAAATGTTGTTTTGCAAATCTATCAGACAGAAATAATTTGCAGATAGCAAGATAAGGGTGAAGTACCTTTGAGGGGCTTAAATAGCCTCAAGGTGTGATGTGATGGTTGAAACCCCAAGGTAATCAAGGGACAGGATCGAAGAGACGCTTCGAACTCCTCAAAACGAAGGATCAACGGTCAGGGGATAACGGCGCTTCAAATTCAAAATTCGAAGGCTGATCAAAGCTTCCACGTGGAACAATATTCACCTGATACGAGGATACTACCAACCGTCTCACCACATGAGGTATTTCTAACTCATTGGGAGAAGTGATCATACGAATGCAGGAAAACGTTTGGACTTCGCAATAAATAGAGGAACGGTTGGGAGTAAATGTTCAGAGGAAAATGAACACATCTCTCCCGAGCGCATCTCTGTGATATCCCGAACGTTATCTCTAGTTAAGGTACAAGTTACTCTACAAGATTAACTTGTATCATTTACGTCTTGACCTAAAGACGATATTTTGGGATATGAGACGAAGAAGCATTAAGGCAATCATTGGAAGAGATCGAGAAAAAAGATTGATTTCTATTTCATCAAGAACGTAGAGGGCCAACCCTTACAAAAAAAAAAAGAGATATACATATGGGAAATGGTTTCCTATGTTTCTTCTTCATTATCAACCAAGGAGTCTTTATTAGGATCTCTTTCCGAAGCAGGCTGAGAAGGTTCTTCGGGAAGAGGCGGTGAATCAGCAAGATACTCCTCAATATTTGGGTCCGCTGGAATAGGATCCTCCTCTTCCAAAACCCAATCTGGAAAAGCCAACTTAAGCTTCCTGAAGATTTCTTTGTGACACACCTCTCAAAAGGGAGTTGTATCAAAGGAAAGGTTAGATTCAAGGATCTTTTCCCAAACGTCATTTTTCTCTGCTCGATAAGCTTGAAGGTTGAAGCGGCCCATCAATTTGGTAAAGGGGACGCTGTTCAGATACTTCCAGATGCATTTCCTCCAAAGATATGGCTTAATATGTTCGGGTTCGCTGGGAACTGCCATTTTCAATAGGCACTCATTATCCAAGGACTTAAGCTAGAGGCTCTCGCCAAAGGCAATAGCCTCCTTTTTATGCTTCCTAGCCTCACGCTCAGCAACCTAGGCACGGACATTTGATGAGTCAAGTTCCTTCCTTAAGTAATTCAGCTCCTCATCATGCTTCTCCTTTAACTCTTCAGCTTCCTTCTTCAGCCAGTCTACTTCAGAATTGGCCTTTGCCAAATTCTCTTCACAGGTCTGCAGCAAGGAGCCATTGCGACCAACTCGGCTCAATGCCTCCATGTGTTGATAAAAGCTCAACACAACATTCCTGAAAAAATAAGGAGATTATCAAAAAATCTCAGAGAAGATTACAATGCAATTAGCAAACGATCAAGAAGATTAATACCTTGTGGAATGACTAACAAGAACGTCATCCTCCAGAGCTTCAAAGGCCTGACGATCGGCAGGCAGAAGACCGAGAGAGCTCCATTCAGCAGCCTTCTCAGGATCCTGAGTTGCCCGATCTATCCGTGTCAGCGTCCATTGAGGCATGAAGATCTCCTCAGAGTCTTTATTCTTTTTGGATTTCTTCGGGGCGGAAGCATCAACTGAGTCATGCTTCCTTTTGGATCGAGTGGGAGAGGGGAGGTCTATCTCTTCCACCATTGGTTTTTTCCCTCTCCCCGAAGCTTCAGCTACTGGCCTCAGGTTCCTGATACCCTTGTATGAAGGGTCTGGAGGAGGTGCAGAAGATACTTGTACTGCAGTCAAGGCTCGAGGGGACCGTCGTTCAGCAGTCACAACAGCCTTGGCAGCTTTTACCCGAAGACTTTCGGGATCCATTCTTGGAGGCACTGTAAAGAAAGACAAGAGTCAGAGTTGAAAGAATTCTCAGTATCTTCAAGAAAGTAAAACATGGTGGATAGAAAACTCACGTCGAGCCAACCCCTAGTATTGAAGGATGGAGTTGTATTCCATCTCATATCCATATATCTCATGATACCATGGAATTGACTTGATCTTCCCAACAGCTGCTCTGTCTTCTTGGGATAAGGGAAGGACCCGGTTACCCTCAGAGTATGAAGTGTACTGCTTCCAGACGGTTGGGAAGTTAAGATCAGATTGAGGCGCTTGGCAGAAGAAATATCGCTTGCGCCACCCTTTGTGGTTAGAAGGGCAAGTTCCTTTGGCAAGAATGCTACCCATCCAGTCAAGTTCCACTTTGTTGCGCTTGGAAAGCACAATCCAACCAGGAGGATGGGAGATGGAAAGAATGTGAAAATGTATGAAAAGAGGAAGAGAAGGCGTGATGCCAAGTTCAAAACATAAACCCAAGAAGCCGACGATGAGACGCCAGCTATTGGGAAGAAACATTCCGGGACAGATGTCCCAATGGTTTAGAACGGCTGAAAATAAGGGATGGAAGAAAGGAAAGCGAACCCCGCTTTCCAATGCATCTATATACAGGGAAAATTCGCCAGGAAGGGTCGAATCAACTCTTTTATCTAGTTTGGGAGCCCTAAGATGGTACGAAGAGGGAAAGCCAAAACCCTTGACAGCTAAAGGAAGATTTTTTTCATTATAGGAGGAAGCTACAGAGTCAGGTCCACCGGCGGATTTGGTGGATTCTTTTGACCGCTCAGAAGACTCGGCAGTCACCATAGGAGTCATGGAAGGTCCGGACTCAGGATGAACAGAAGAAGTCTCAGTTTTTTCTTTTACTCTTTGTTGGCTAACTTCTGCAAAGTCACGCCAAAGAGCAGTTAGGGTTTTGTTGTCACTATCCGACTGCTCAGAGGGGAGGGAAACAAAGGCCTCATTGCCACTATCGCTTTTATCGGCGCTTGGCACAGGGGAAGTCTCAGAGGAAATCCTACTATCTTCCATTACTAAAAGGTCTGTCTGTAGTTTCCAGAGAAAAAGAAACCTGGAGACAGAAATTAAACTTTGCAAAAAGATCAGTAAACTTACTGATTCACTGAGGCAGAGAGCTCGAGAACGAAAGAATCGTAAAGGCGCAAAGAAGATGACGAGGTTTCAAAATTCCAGACAAGAAGAATGAAACCTACGAAGACAACGAACCGCTTTTAAGCACCCGCACGAATGTTCGAGGACGTGAACGATCGAGATTAATTCGGCACCAACGATCGAGATTTGAAGACGGTTCGAAAGTTTGAACTCACGAATCCAAAACAGGTGTTCAGAAACCGTCGTTTTGATTACGTGAGCCACGATAGTCTCACTGCAGGAGGATGCGTAGTGGTACCCTCACAAAGCTCGAGGAAAAAGAGACACTACCGCATTAAATGCGAAATGACATTTAAAGGATTATGCAAGACTATTACTTGACGATGAACCCAGTTAAAAACCAAGCCCTCGGGATCGACCGAACGCTTGGTCTGGGGGGCTCGTGATACGGAGAAAATATGATTGGACTTGGTTCATTCATGGTTTGACCCTTGACTCCGGTCGAGACGAAGGGAATCGACTCGCTTTCGAGCGAGCCGGGTTCAGGAGATAGCTTGCTGAGGAAGAAAACTAAATCAGCCACAAGCACGCCCTAATCCAATACTAATGGAGGAGGTTAATTAACCTAATGACAATAGGCAGATTTCGGCGGCTGTCACTTATCGCTTTCAAAAGGATAACCATCAGATAACGATCGGGTTATCCTAGGAGTCCTCTACTAGTCCAAACTAGTAGAAGTCTATCATTCAACGGGTCTATCTATTGAGATCCAACGATTATCCGAAGAAGGCTCAAATAAATCCAACGAAGAAGATTCGAAGGTACACTCTATATAAACATCACCTCCCCACAAGGGAGAAAAACATACACTTGGACGTGAACACTCAGATGCTTACTATCTGAATCGTATTCCAGTTATTCATTCCTTAGCTCTGTGTTCTAGCAGAGCCGTTTGTGATTAAGTTCATCAACTGACTTAGCCTTCGGAGGTGGACTCCCGACCCCAGCAGTCGGACCACATCTGACGCTTTGTTTTGCAGGTCATTCTCAGGAGATCTAAGGGCTGAGCAGATTTTGGACGCATCACTAACTTTTATTATTTATAATATATTATCTCGCTTTAGTCCCAAAAAAAATCACTAATTTTTGGGAACTAAAAATGACTTAGTTCGAAAATAAAAATTATCCTAAAAATAATATAAAAGCTGAACTCATGGTCTAATATGATCAAAACGACTGAAGGTCAAAATCGAGACTTATAGTTATATCAGTGTTAATATGAACAATAGGGTAAAAATCTAGTACATGATCAGGGCAATTTAACATTAAGACTAGAGCCAAAATTAGGGTTAGGCTCGGGCCAAAATCAGATGGATGCTTACAACATTGGTAATGAGGATATAATTTATTTTTATTAATTTTATACAAAACATGATCATGTTTTTAAAAATTTGACACGTGTCAAGTATTCACTAATGTGGATTAGAATTAATTCATCTCCATATGGGTGGAGGGTCCAGACTCAAATCAGGGCCAAAATCATGGGCCTAGCTAGATCAATGCCAAGATTATGGTCAATATCAAGCCAAGATCAAGGCCAGAATCAGGGCCAAGATCAGAGCCAATATCAGGGTCAAAATTAGGGCCAGAATCAGGGCCAAAATTAGGGATGGAATGGGCTGGGCGGGCCAGAGAGTAATCTTAGGCCCGCCCTTGGCCCTAGTTCCAGGGCGGAATATTTTGGCCCTAACCCGTCCTTAGGGCCAAAATCTTTAGCCCAAGCCCTATTCGGGCTTAGGGCGAGTTAGGGCTGCCGAGGCCAAACTTGTACCCTAATGACTCGAACACTTGATATGGAAGGGTTTCCTCATAAGCATAGTCTGGGGAGGCGAAAAAGAAATAAATAATGTATCCAAGCATTTATGCCTAATGAAGTTTAGTCATTCACTATTTTTTCTTGGTAATACATGAATTAATCCATAGATTAGTGATTCCACATTATTCTCTGACGCCCTAATTTTAAGCCCAAAAGTATGGACGTTGCTCAAAACTCGAATCCTGAGATTTAGTGACCTCTTCAGGTTTCCGCATGTTACGGGATATAAAAAAGCTTTCGCCTTCTTCCATGTTGTAGTTTAACGAGTGACTATCAGAGAAATCAAGAGAAAACATACCGGCTTGGTACTTCTGTTAGGCATACGGTACTTCTGTTAGGCATACTTTGAATACCATGTATTACCTACTTCAGTAACTGAAGTGATTTTTTTTACAAAAACATCCCCCGATGGGATACGTTTTGCCTTTGCAAAGAGATATCTTTCCTCTAATAAAATGCCCACTAACATGGAGATGAACATAAAATACAAAATGACATACTATGTAATTTTAGCAACTTAACTCATTTTAAACTGAAATTATTATGCCCTGAGATGATTTGGACAATACCACCTTGTGGCATATGGTAACGGGAAGAAGAACCACATTTCTCACTCATAAACAAATCATTTATTTGCTTATCAAACTCCTTAGATGGTGCACTAAACTGCATTCTCTTTACATCTCAGTACATTTGAGCATATATTAGTGCAATAAACGAATACTTGTGTAAGTAAATTGCAATGAGTGCTCTCCCACCCAGTGTTCAAGAGGGGGGCATAAAGCTTCCACCCCCATGGCCCCCAACATAAAGAAACAAAGGAAAACCTAGTGTAAAATTCCAACCAATTCTATCCCATCCCATCTGTAAGGATTTGCAGTAACATCTTGTGTTCCTATCAAACACTTTGCATCATGATAATAAATTATTAACACCCAACTTTATGCTTCTGACCTGCAGGATATGTATATACATCAATTAGTAATCTCAACATGAACACTTGCTGGATCAGTTGGATCTCTTTTCATGTCATCTTGTCATTTTTGTTTCTGTGGTACGATTTGATGGTGTACTCTGAGCTCCACCACCAACAGCAACTGCAGCAGATTCTACATGTGTGAGAAGATATTCATAGATCTTCTTCCTCAGCCTATCAGTTGTCTCACCTAAAGCAAGAGACCCCTCATCATCTGTTGTTGAAGACCCAGCAATTTCATCCAACCAGTCATTCACATTCTTGAGCTGAGACAGCATACTTGCTATCTGGCTATTGTCTGACATAGATCTGGTTTCACTATCAGTGTCTAGGAACCTCTCAATAAATCCCAAGAACCAGTCCTGGGACTCAGCTCTCAATGTCTGTGCCAAGTCAACAGCCTCATCAATGCCATTTCCTCGAATCCACTCAATTGGAGGAGCTTGTGGCTTCAAACCTAAGGATGGGGCAGTCCCAGCTCGGCGAGGAGTGCCGGGGGTAACAGGCTTCGAGGCAGCAGGAAAGCGTGTTTTTGCCTGGGGTTTTGTAGAGGAAGAATTCTTCATTGAGTTCTCCAGCACTAGTATCGCAGGTTGGTTGGCAGGGGTAACTTGTTGGCTTTGAGATGGAATTTTAGCTGGTCCCGAAGATGGCTTATTAAATACGGTGAATAATGATAAGTCAGTGGCCAACGCAGCTTGAACCCATGAAGCTGCATGTTTATGTCTCTCTGAAGATATCTTCAGCGCTTCTTCAGATGGATCATCTTCACTATCTGGAGAAGACACTGTACATGTAGTCTTTGATAAGGAATCAGCAACAAGGCGGGCTTTTTTCAAGTTTGCATGAAGACTCAAGAACTGCTCAACTGTAGGTTGTGGGTTGTCCTCCTTGGCTGAGGAACTTAACTCACCAAATGTGCTGCAACAGAGAAAAATTACATGTCAAAGACATTGATAAAGAGAAAGGCTATTAGTCTTAAACAAGGAATGGGCTTCTCTGTACATCCTGAAAAGAGGCATGTTCTGGCTCCGTCATTGATTTCCAGAATGAAAGTATGAACCAAACTGCAGTCTTATAATCTCAGAATTCTATGAATGCATGTCAAACACTGAATAAGTGTGCATTCTCACTTAGAAAGGCATAATTTGGTGCTCAAAACAAAATCTCTGGATTTTGCTCAATTAGAGCATCCCTCTTTTTTGTACTCCCTTTATGGGGAGACTTCAGGAAAAGGGAACGGCTGCTTGAATTATGAAAGCAAAATGAATATTCAATTTGTTTAGCAAATACGTTTTCCAAAATTTTAGATGTTGGAGTTGTCCATCTAGCATGCATTTTACACTCAACTTTTATTTTAGTCCATTATCTATCCAGAAGAGAACATCTGTAGTATAACTGTCACTTTTAACATTGGAGTTCTACCTATAATGGTTTAACAGATGCAACTAAAAATTTTGACAAAGCATAGGACCAGTCATAAGGGGTGAGATGACCCAAATAGCACTTGATCATAATCAACTTTGGATGCCTACTCAGGTATTGAGCAATTAAATGTATGAAATAAATTCCTAGTGAAAGAAGTCCGTTGTATTTATTTATTTATTTTTATTATTTCTTTTATTGAGAGGGGGGGGGTCAGTAAAAATAAATTTGAAACCATCAAAATGTAGACTGAGTCATGGTATCTCACATATATTAAATTCAATGTCACATAACATGTATAAATACCCTCTCTTTTTTTCAAAATACATTATATGGAGATTAATTTTTAAAACCAGAAAATAAAATAAAAAATACTAGGACTACTAAAAAAAAAAATTTAACATAATTTCATAGATCATGCTCCTAAACAAATCATATATTAGTTTGAAAAGAAACAAACATGTTTAATCAAAATTTAGGAAGGAATACACATACCCAACTTCAAATGATGTTTAATCCACCAAATCCAGCAAAACAGAGGTTTGATCACAAAGGAATAGAGGGATTTGAGGGAGAAACAAAGGTTTGAAGTCAAACACTAAGATTGGAAATCGAAGCTGGCAAAATATCCCTGGCGGAATCAACCTAGATCTGCAAAACAAGCAGATCTTGTTTGAACCCAAGTTAAAAAAAGACACTAGGTTGGACTAATTTCAGTGTTTTGGTCAAAAGTTCGACTGAAACTGGTCAAAACCATATACTTTTTTTGTTCTTAGAAGTTGTCTTTTCGTTTTATTTAATAAAAAATTTAAAAAAAAATTTCGTGATTTCACTGTAATCTTGGGAAGATTCGAACAAGGAACCCCAATCTCCTCCACAAGACATATCTACTATCTATAATGTAATTATTGCTGGCTAATGGCATTTCTAGACTTCTAGTTCCCAACAAGAAAAAACCTCTTATCCTAGAAATTACTCCTTAATCCTTATATCGCTCAATGTACTAATTCTTGAAGAGTTGGTCCAATACAACTTTAAGTATCTAATAATGATGTAACTGTTTAATGGGTTAGAATAGTAATCCCATATCCATTCATTCTGGTCCTTATAGTACAACAATAACAAAGTCTAATCCCAACTAAATGGGGTCAGGCACATGGACCCTTGCTTTACAATTAATTCTACGCAAAACCAGGAGAACTTTATCCTTGTCAATTCTTCAATTTTGTGATTGAATTTCATAGAGGATTTGATGGTTCTTATCAACTGGTATTAGAGCAGTGTCGATCCCAAGGAGGTGAGATGGCATTGTCACTATTTTCCGGCCAAGAATGAGCGCAGGAATGGTTGACTGAAGTCGAGCTCTTCTGTTAGCAACATCAGATTGAGCAAGAACATTGGCTCGTAGTGACTGTTGAACATTTGGAAGGATTCACGTTGGATTGGGTATACGAAAGATCTTGGCCAAAGTTTACTTAGGCAAACTTCAAGGAGGCGCTAGTTACTAGTTTCGGTGATGGGAAGAATGCAAAGAATCCCTATATCGAATCTACATCATTTTTCAGTGAAAAGGATTAACAGAACCACCCTGTAGAGTCAAAAGAAGAGGCAGTGGGAGTTGCAGTTGGTGGGGATGAGTCTCTCCAACCATGGAGAAGAAAGAAGAAGAGAGTGAGAGGTTTGGATGTTGAAGCCTACCGGAGTGAAGTTGCAACAACAGGAAATCACGCCATTAAATGGAAAGGCTGCGAAGAGTAGAGGCACCGAAGGAGGCCAGGTGCGATTGGCAGAGATCAGCAGGTGGCGGCTAAGGTTTCTGTTTGCAAAAAATGGAGAAGATGACGATGGAGTTTGAGAGTTTTGGGGGTTAGTTTGGCTCACCTCAAACCGGTTTATGCATTTGGTTCACACATTAAGGGCCAAGGATCTTATAATTTGGGTCCAACTCAAGTCTGCATAGTATCAAAGGGCCCAAGAGAACCAAGTTCAAAGATTGGGCCATCAGTTTCCCCAAGAAACCTCCTTGGGCCCAGCCCATTCCATTAACCCCAAGCCCATTTTATTTCATTAACCCAATATCCAACCCATATTTTTTAACCCATGCTTTTAAGTGCTTATGCCTAACCCATTCAAAAGAATTATCTTGGGCCCACTCCTTTTTCTTGACCCAAAGCCCAATCTATTCTATTAACCCATTTCTCTTAACCCATGGTTTTGAGTACTTGGACCCCACCCATTTAAAACATTTACCATGGGCTTGGCCCATTTCATTACCCGACAACCCATTTTTTCTCATTATTACTTTGGGCCAAAATTACTCAAATGGACCAAGACCCAAACCTAAGACTAGTTCGAATCAAGCACTTACCAAAGAAGCGGTCCAACCGAACCAGCAAATTGGGGAGTCATCGTCTTCAACCTCTCAAAAATTGAGAAGGAAAGGGAGGCAGCGATGTAGGGGCTGCAGCAATTGAGGTACATGCTAACCAACAAGGGAAACCACCGCCTTCTACCTCCCTCTTGAGAAAGCCTTCACATCTGGTTGTCCAAAATCCCAAAGCGGAGACACAACATTCAACACCGGTGAGTGGAATTCACCTCCTTCATTTGAAATCTAGTGCAACTCAGGCTTCCAATCGATCGGCTCTCCCAACACCGGCAATAGTTGCAGAGGTGCAACCTGCATCAATAACGCTTGGATTGAAAAATCTGCTGGAGAAAACCACCGTTCAGCATCATTCCCTCGATTTTTCTCGATTTGCTTCGGGGTCTGTCCTATGGTGGATTCCATTCACTTTTTCCTCTTGGTGGTATGATGCTTGACTTAAGAGGACCTGCGCTCCATCACTGCCTATACCATAAATTCATTAACAAAAATTGCTTCCCTCTAGGATGGATTTTAGGCAGTGTTGGGTCTTTGAGAATATTGCTGAATTCGCCTGGCTGTGCGGCAAGCATGTGAAGACCAAGCTTCAATTTTTCCTTCACCTTGAGGACAAGGTGAAATTTAAGGGTGCGGGAATGATAGGACCCTAGAGGGTAGCCACATGGAGGAGGGAGAGAGGCTTAAGGGCATGGGAGGGGATTATAAATAGAGGGGAAAGGGAGAGGAAAGGCATCAAAGGTCATACGAGTTATGTAAGGGCAGCCGTAGGCTGAGTGGCACTGTTGGGTGTGGGGGTGACTGGCACCATTAAAACCAGCTTTATCCTTGTCAATTCTTCTATTTTGTCATTGAATTTCATGGAGGATTTTGAAGGTTCTTATCATTATCCTGTCATCCTCTCTTTTTAGAATCATAGTTACAAGGGGTTCCAAGGAAGGGATTCTTATGAAAATATTTGAAAAACTATCACAAGGAGCATGGATGTAGATCATAGGGACACTAAGCAACCATTTTGGTTGAGTGATTAGACCTTTACTGGTCGCCTTTGAAGCCAATTGACCCCCCCCCCCACAGTTGCTACTTTTTTCCACCAGCCTGGGAGTTCTTTTTTTATCTGCTCTCACCTGGTAAGCCTTGGGTTGGTTTGTTAGGTGCTTTTGGGATGCCCTAGGGTGTATTCAAGTTTACATAGTGCTGCTCCTTGTTCCTTGAATATTGGAGCTTCATAGCTCTTTTTTTTCCTTTTCTTTTTCTTTTTTTCACACTTTAGTGCCACTGCCATACTCTCCTGAAACTTACGTTCTTGAAGCTGTGATGCTGGGTTCTCTTTTGGTGGTTGACAACTGACGTTATTCAAGCCTACTCAGTAGTATCCTGACGAAGATGTGATTTAAGGAGTGAATTTGGCTGTTCCTCCCCTGTTTTGAAGGGCTTTGTTTGCTAGTCCTCTTTTTTCAGCTCTTAGCTTGCTTGCTGGTTTGATGAGGTTATTTGGGTTGTGATCATTCTCCCCATTGGAATTTGAGAGTTAACCTCCTCTTGTTGCCTCTTTTATATTTGAGTTGAGAACACACCTCTTTGCAACGTTTGGAAGAGGGCGAGCCTTGGTGCAACGGTCGATGGACCATAGTTGTAGCCTTAGTCAAGGAAACGAAACAGCCTCTCAGCAAAAATTGCTGAGGTAACACTGCGTAGGAAAACTGTACCCCCCCCCCCTGACTCTACTTGTGTGGAAGCCTTCGGCACTAGGTTCACCTTGCAATACCTGGAAGTTACTTTCATCTCCAGCAGTTTTCTTCACCCACTCGAGTGTTCTTCAACAAAAATCATGCTCAAATCTCTCTTATGAAGTTGGATCCACAAACTACTTGGATAGGACTGAATCTGTGAAGCATTCCTCGTCGAGTAGGGGAAGCTAGACAATATTACAAGGGCAATCAAAGTTCCTCCTAAAGTTGATCCTTGGTCTCTCTCTAAGTGGGAATCAGAAAACTCTACTGTTATGACTAAGCTAATCATTTCCATGAAGGCCAAGATGGGAAGAGGTTTATAAGGAAACAGCCAAGGCGATTTGGAATAGAGATGCTGGGGACTCATCTAAAGTATATCAGCTCCTCCAAGGTAAGGGTGTCAATCGTGTACCGATACCGAAACGTTGCTGTTTAAACCATACCGAAGTGCACCGTTTCAAAATTTGGTACGGTACGGTACAAAACTGAATTTAGCAATTCAGTAGGTACAGCATCCATTTCAGGTACCATAATGTCGGTATGTACCGAATGCCGAGCCGAATTACCTTACTGTCAGTATGTACCATAACAGAACTGAATTACCATACTGAATCAGGGTTATTTCTGTAATTTCTCTGTTAAAACTTATAACACCTAAGTTTTACCCTAGTTCGGTTTCCCTCAAATCTGAATCATTTCGTAACTTCGTCTTCTCTCTAAGAGACTGAGAAAGTGCAATTCCCTGAATCCTTTCTTCCTATTCCTGCAAATTCCTGCAAAAGTGCGAAGGTACGTTCTTTTTCTCTTCCAGTTCTTTTCATTGTTGAATACTTTAGTTTGTTTTATTCTTTTTGTTTGCTTGTCCCAGTTTCTTCCTCTCTTCACTGAGGCTGCCAGAGAAAAGTCAAGTACCTTCAAGCCTCAGCCTTCTGCTCAACTCTAGTGAAGTGGGTAGGAAGGTAACAAACATTCTTCCTTAGTCTGAAGGCTTTTCTACCTTAGTTTTAGTTTGATCATATGGTTCAGGTTAACGAGTTCCAGGGTTCAACCTTAAATCCCTTGTTGATTCTCTCTTAGAGAGTTCATTCTCATACTAGGCTAGTTTTCTTTTAGTTCCTTAATCCAATTATTTCATCTACTCTCTCTTAGAGAGTTCATTCTCATACTAGGCTAGTTTTCTTTTAGTTCCTTAATCCAATTATTTCATCTACTCTCTCTTAGAGAGTTCATTCTCATACTAGGCTAGTTTTCTTTTAGTTCCTTTATCCAATTATTTAATCCACATGAGGAAAAGGAAGGAATGGTTTAAACAAAGAAGAAGAGAAACTGAAATTTGAATTGAATTTCCTGTGCAACAACGAAGGAGATAAGAGTTAAGAATTTGGTTTTGTTCTGTTTCAGTCTTCTGCTACTCTTTTTGTTCTCTCATTTGAAGGGACAATCTTGATCAATTGATTCTTATGGAGATGCCAAATCGTAGATCTCACAACATACTTGGTTCTTTGCAGTTCTATATTCTTTGGGCTGTCTATTGCTTTTACAGAAGCTGGACCCTTTTCATGTTTACGACACATGAACTTTCTAATCCAAATTAGACACAGAGGGAGGCACTTGAAACCCTTCTAAGTTGCTGTTGAAATGGTTCTAGATTTGAAATCTGAAACTGATACATATATAGAATGGGTTCTTTCATACCGAAATCATACCGTACCATATACTGTATTAACACCGTTTTTCTGCACTGATTTCAAACCAAAACCATACCGTACTATTTTTTCAAATACCATTTTCATACCGTACCGTATGAATTCGGTACAGTACAGTTTCGGTTTTCAGTATTGAAAGTTGGTATGGAACCGATATTGTGCTGATTGACACCCTTACTCCAAGGCTCCAGCAAATCATTACTGTGAAGCATATGACCATTATATAGATCCTCATTTCACCAGCCCTGAAGATGAAGCAAAGGTCCACTACACTTTGAGTACCAGCCAAGGAGACTTGGGATAGTGACACTCGAACTTTTGAGAATGTTGGGAAATCATCTAGACTTCAGAGTATATCAGCTCCCCCAACAAATCATTACCATAAAGAGTATGACCATTATACAGATCCTCATAAAGAGTATGACCATTAGGGACTCATCCAAAGTATATTAGCTCCTCCAACAAATCACTAATCTGAAGAGTATGACCATTATAGAGATCCCCACCTCACCAACCCTGAAGGTGAAGTGAAGGTTTTCTATACTTTCAATACCTATTCTCCTTGGAGCATTGAACCCCAAATTTGAGCCCATCCATATACAAATTTTCGGCACAAGTCTCTTCTTTCATGATTGGATTATGTAGTAGCTTACAAAGAGAGGAGACACGCAAGGCTGCTACAGAGCCTACCCACTCTCGAGTCATCAAATCTTTCCCCTAGTTTTCAGCATGATTGGCATAATTGACCCAAAAGAGAGTTCAGGTGATGAAATTGAAGATTATAAACACTCACTGTGCGGAACTTTGGGTTCTGAAAAGCTGTACTCTTGGTACATGTAGTGGTGCTAGCTGTAATCATAGGAGTCGCAAGGGGGAACTAAAGAACATTCTGTGAAGACTGATCACTGATGGAGAGTCATGACCAATTTGCACAGCTCAACAGACAAAAGAAGAAGCCTTTATGGCACTGATTTGAACAATACCAATAGCCTAAATCCAACAACTCTATTGCTGTACATCTACTAAATCCTAGCAGACACAAATTTTAGAGTTTCCCGGCCTCAAAAAGACATATGCTGGGGTCCAACCCTATTTACCAGCCCAGTTTTTGAACGCATATCAGCCCAGTATCATTCAGCTTTGGTATTGGTTGAATCCTCACAAAAGGTTATCTAGTTGAAAAGCTTGATGCTCACATTTTAACATATTAGTCCAAGTACATAATGAATACTACAAAGAAAACAAAATGGGACCCATGAGGGTCGTTTGTAGTCAAATTATGTTTTGCCCCTGTTTGTTTTTTAAGGAGCTTGTGTTTCTGTTTGTCCTTGTTGAATATAACTATTTGTTTACCCAAAACAAGTCCACTCCCTATAAGAAAAATGACCTAGAAAAATTAGAACGTCCAAACACAAATCACCTAGTTCCTACTCTCAAACATCAGTAATCCCATTGATTGAGTTTACTTCCATGGCATTTCTTCCTCTCCAAACACCTACTAGTTCATATTAAGCAAGTTCATCCAACATTAGTGTATCAAAACTACAATTTATGCAACATAATCCTGATAGACAAGCTCTAGGCATTTTTGCATACCTATCCTCAAGGCCAATTGGATTGCAAGAGAAACGCATAAGCAAACGTCATGTCACCTATTTAGTCACTCTTTGGGAGCAACATATGGTCCGAACTTTAACCAAAATTAGAACACAGGTCAGGACCTTATACTTTATCACTATGACAAATTAATTTCATTCAATTCCAGGATGATGCTTATGTTAACAAGATTAAAGACTTCACAAATTCAATTCTTATCGACTTGATTGAAAACCCTGCAGAGTCCACCTCTCAACTTTTTATAAGTACATTCAAAAGGAAAATAAAAGAAGTGTTTAAACAGAACCCAATCACCACCTCTTAAAATATAAAATTTTAAAGCATGAGGAAAAAAGGAAAAAAACAATGGGTACTAACATAAAGAGATTTTTGAACAAATGTTTTAACAGCATGCTAAAATGCAGTATTACTTAGGCTGGTAAACATTGCAGGTCCTAAAAGTATAAGCCAGACAAAGATTCTCATAAGGGCTTCAAAATTTAATAGAGGATATCTGCATTTACCTCAAACACCTTATTAAGCTTTCTGCAGCAGAGGCTTCTTGCATGGCTTCAATCGCTGCCATTTGTGCAGCATCTCTTTGCTTTATAACCTCCTAAAATAAAGAGTTCATAATAGTTATCAGAAAAGCATGAAGAGTAAATAGCTACAAATTGCAGTTAGTAGAAAACTAGCAATAGTAAGAATAATATTGAGCCCGCATATAGGGAATCAGTTAAGAATTTCCTATCTAATAAAATAAAGTGTGTTATATAGCCAACACCTAAGTATTAATGATTTCCATATGCCATTAATTACTTGTATCATTGTCAGTAAGTTGTCAACCTGAAGCTAGCAACTCATGGTGTGTCGTACAGGTTCAGATTAAGGCGATTTCAGATGTGATTAAAAAGAAAAGAATCAAGGAAAATGAAGCCATGTTTTAACAGTAGTCAAATGACATGACACCAATACATGACAATCATTCGAAAAAAGCACCACCAAGTGATTATTGACCAGTTTCTGAACTTCACCTTTCCAAGCTTAGCTAGAGAAGATGGGATCAAAGACCATGAAACACTCCCATCTGACGATCTTCTATTATTAGGAAAAACCTTGACTAAGTTCCCAGGTAGCCCATTGCTAGCAACTTCTGATGTTTTCTTTCCGACTGAAGTCCGCTGATTATTTGACTTATCAAGATCACCCACTCCATTTGCAGCAACTTTTTTGGGAGTCATCAGAACCTTTTCCTCTTTAGATGACAACTTGTCATTTGTCACTAAATGCTTCCGAGGGGCCTGCTAAGATACAAATTAGATAAAGAAGAATAATTGCTCCATAAATTCCTCACAGCATACAGTGACAAACCAGGGTGGAAATTTGTAAAAGGCAAAGGAAAAGGCTGAAAAAATCACATCTCTGGAAATGCAGCACTATATGATTGAACTCGTTTAAGCTTAAAACAAGAATCAAGACAATGAAAAGAGAAGCCCATGCAATAAATCACCTAAACCTTCAAGATCTTCCTATGATGAGCCATTTAGTGTTTAATTTACTTGAGCCCATGAAACTATGGTATACTAGCAAAATGCACATAAAGCTGCAAGTCAACAGGCTAGGAGATTTCATCATTTTCCAGTCAAAGTAAGAATAAGAGAGGAAAGAAAGAAAAAAAATTTGCAGACAGAATCCAAAGCTTACCGAGTTGCTCCGACCTTGAGGTTTCAAATCAGACTTGGCAGCAACTGCCAAGCTTGAATTCTCCCTACCCTTCTTCACATCCATACCCCCTTCCCAGCTCTTCCTCAAAGCCTTGGACCCAACTTCAATACCCTGAAACATATTCCCAATAGAATTCCTTGCAGGCACCTTCTTCCCTGCCGAACTAGCCCGAAAAATAGAAGCTGTCTTCTCCATTAAACCCAACGCAGCAATTGCCTTATCCGGCTTCTTGATACTTGCTTGTTGCTTAACTCCATTAGCAAACTTCTCAAATGAAGTAGGCAATGAGTAACAACTTGTTGGCGACGAAGGGATCGACCATGAATTTGAAGTCTTCGACTTTGATTCCTTCTTCTCTGCCCGATTCAAAGCTGTCTTCGACACCAGAGACTTTGATGAGTTTGACCTTGTTAGTGGGCTCACCACCTTCTTACCTGATGACTCAGACTTAGCAGTACCGTTTTGTTTCTCCAAACTTAGGTTCCTTTTAACACCTTTTGACACAGTTTTGGGATTCTTCTCTCCATCCCCGAATGAATTGCAGCCAGTCAAGACCTTTGATAGCTTTAACTTCTGGACATGGTTTGATCCAGACGAATTGAGGAACCCAAGGGAATGAGTGGCAACCAGATCCTCAGGGTTGCCGACGCAGGGGTGTCTACCAGGAACCGGCTTCACGCCTCTTAGAATAGGCACAGGAGAAGCAGCCTCAAGCCGCTCAACATGAATGAACTGACCCAGTTGAATCTTATCACTAAGGATCAAATCGTCGTGTTCATCTGGTAGAGATACATAGGTAGCATGAGAAGAATCTGATACCTTGAGATAAAACCCTTGATTTGGGAAGAGCTCTCCTCCTGTAAGTGCAGGAACGATACTAACAACCTGAAGCAGTGACGATCTATACTCGCCTGCAACCTTCACATCTGTGTTCATATGCTGTAAAAGCTTCAAGAGAACACCAGGGACCAAACTCGCCATTACCAAACCTTAGAATAAGCATCACCCTCCAAAAGCCAGATGGGGAATCTCCATGGTTTTGAGCGTTATAAAAAAGACAAAATTCTATGAGCTCTAAATAGAAAAAATTAATGAAATACTATACTAACCGAACTAAAACGCATGGAATTTAAGAAAGAGTAAAAAGCACCCAATGCCCGAATCGAAGAAAGAGTAAAAGGCACCCAATACCCAAATCCAATAACAAAAACCTTGAAATTTGAATAGAGCTTGTAGAGGCCAAGAGCTGAAAAGATGAAAACCTAGAGAACCCACTGAACTTCAGTAACCCAGATTGGAAAGTTGCTTTTGTTACTCCTCTGAAAAGATTTGAAACAGTATACTACAAATACTTAACAGAGAAGCCCCCAGAAAGACATGAAACTTGGGAGTTCAGGTTTTAATAACTGTACGTCGCAGGAGCCGAAAATCTCTGAGCAAGACAGGCAGGTCCAGGTGCGAGAACAGCAGGAGGAGCAGGAGGGTTGTTGGCAAAATAGATTAAAAAGTGAACTCTATAATTGCTTCAGCCTTCAAGACTAAATGCTTCACTGAAACCGAGCTATAATTATTAACCAGAAACGCACAAAGACGCGCATCCACGAAATGATCCCTTCCCGCCTTCCTCTTCTTCTTCTCCTCCTCTTTGAAACTACAAGAAATTAAAAATGGTAGATGGGTGTTCAGATTTCAGAATCAGAACAGAGCTTTGCAGATAGACAATGCGAACGAATCAGAGTTAAGCAAATGCTGCAAATCATTGAAAAATAAAAGAAGAATTTTTGGTTTATTATTTATTTAGAATTGGTTATACTAATTGTTACTTTGTTAGGTTACTCACTACTCAGTTCAGTTGTGGTGTCCTTTTCAGGATTGTTCATTTTGTCTCAATATATGCTGGAGGCTCTTTTTTTAATTATTTTTATAATATGTTATGTGAAACGGAAGCATGTGAAAGATAATGGGAGTGTCGGCTACCCAAAGAGGTCTCAGATCCCGCCGAGTATAATTTTGCTCCCGTCAGGCATAGTTATTTTGCCTCCTCAGTCCTCATTAAAGATAGACCCAAAACAATCCCCCTCTAGGTTTTATTATTTTTTTGGAACAATTCAAGAGTCCATCTCGAAAAGTTTTAAGGGTTAATTTAGGCTTAAAGATAGTATGTAACCTATTTTAGGCCTTCTAAATTTGTAAGAAGATAATCTTGAGCATGACTTCTAACTCAACCTAAGTTTGAAATTGAAATTCTACACGAATGAGCATGTAAGGTTGTAAAACATTAAATATAAAACTATTAGGACATATAAATAAAAAGCAAGTGATAAGATGTTTCAAATAACTTAAATAGCAATAGAATTCCATCCATATGAGTACAATACAACATTACATTTTCGACTCTTGAAAGTACAATAATATAACTATCATAAGTTCCATTGCCAACATCATTCTCCCTGATGTATCCAAAAATTAATTAATCCTTAATGCGTGCTTGCAAAACAAGATTAAAAGTGGGCTGACTCCACGGTCTAGGAGCCAACTCCGAAGGTCAAATCAATAATGGATCACCGCAGAGCTCTGCCTAGTTACAAAGCTTAATTGAATAATGATAAGAAGGAACGACATCCTCCCTTTGGGCTCTTTGTTACTATGTATGATAATAGAGGAACGATTCGGTACTCCACTTTGTGTAATGCTTAAGTTTATATAGGATTTACCTCCCATTATTGACCATTGGATCAATTCACCATTCTCCTCTGTAAGCGTTCGATCGTAGGGTTTTTCTCCTTCAATGTGAATTGGTTGAGGTTTCCATGTACAAGTACGATCGTGTATCCCTAGTGGGGGGGGGGGGGGGGGGGGGGGGGGGGGGGGGGGGGGGGGGGGGGGGGGGGGGGGGGGGGGGGGGGGGGGGGGGGGGGGGGGGGGGGGGGGCTTAATGGGAGCACGTCTCTTTCCACAATCGCTAGGTTCCTTCACACTTATGCTACTTATTGGTTCAACTCCTGAACCAGTCCAAACCAGGATCCTTGATCCGATCGTGGTTGAACCCGATTCACTATTATTTTATCCTTATCATGAGCCCCTCATGCTAGTGATTAGTAAGACGCAACCGATTGCTTGATTTGTCTTTCCTCGATCATGAAACCTTGGAATGGCAGACGGTGAAGTCCAAATGTCCTCCCATTCTCAATCTCGTTCGATCATAACTTTATTCTTGGCTTATTTAAACTTCTTCATTTTTCTTCTTCAAGTTTTACTTACCATTTCGTTGCGCTTGAAGACTTCAGCAAGTTCCTACAATTTCCAGCCTTCCACTTCAATCTTCAACTCATTTAAGATAAGATTAAAATAATAAATAAAAAAAGAAGTAAGTTCCTTGATCCTTTTGCTTTGTTTCTTATTTGTTCCACCCTTTCTTTTCTTTTTGAGTTCGGGGTTTCTGCTTTAGTTTACTTAGGATTCTAGCCTTTCGTTTTCCTTCAAAAACCTTTAGAATCCCTTTCTTTCTCTTCAATGGGTAGTGGCAAGATGTCTGACGATGACTCCATCGATCGTATGATTGATGGGGGAGGACTCTACTAACCAATCAAGCCCCTCATCTTCAATTGAGTTGTCAGGTGATAAGAGTGAGAGGATTACCGACTGTTGGTGAGCAACTTGGAAACAAAATGGAGAGCAAAAGTATTGCTTCTCCTTCGCTTTCCCTAAATCAAAAAGCCTCTAAACAGGCTACTACTAGAGGTTCCCGACCATCAAAAAGACCTTCCTAGGGTCCCTGCTTCTTATTTCTCATCTTCGGAATGATGAGATTGATTATGCTTCCGATTTCTACTCCATCCCTTTTTCTTATCTCCTTTAGGTCTCCAATCCGAACGAGAGGGTTAATTCCAATCCTCCCGAGGAGTTTTCTCTCTACATCGACACCCTAAAAAGCAGTGTTTGATTCCCCTTTTATTCTCCTCTATTTTCTGAAATTTTGAATCACTGAGAAATTTGCCTAGGGATGCTCCTCCCAAATAGCTGGCATCACATCGTTGGCTTTCTCGAGCTCTGCTTCGAAGTGGAAATTACTCCCTTTCTCCCTTTTTCTTTGCACTTCTATTACCTCAACAAATCCAACTCTCTTGGTTGGGTTATCTTCTCCAAGCGCCCTCAAAACAAAGTTTGGATGGTCGAGGTGGTATTCTTGCTGAGGGTACATGTCCTTCTAATCACAAGGGTGGTGCCACTTGTATCTTTTTTGTCAAGCGCCTCCTTCCGAACTCATCTTCCCGATCACCTGGAATTTGCTTGATTCCTATACCCAGGCGAAATTGTGCTCTACCATTGTCTCCGACAAAGAAAGCATCGTCAAGAAGATAAAATCTATTTAGGCGCATCAGGAGATCCATGGTCTGACCATGGAATACAAATTTGTTCACCAAATGTGGGATTTAGCCCCCACTGGCTCCCGATCCCTTTACACTTTTTTTGCTTTATTCTTAACGCCTTGGTATACTTTACAGATCTCTTTTTTTTCTTCTTATAGTGCCTCCGCATTATAACCCGAAGTTAGTGAAGGCTTTGGCTTCCCAAGGATTGGAAGGTGCAAAAGACCGAGCAATAAGGACAAAGAGAAAAGAGTCCGAAGCTACTCACCCAAGGACCTCAAGCCAAGCCCCCAAAGGGGTTCTTAAGGTTCATCAAGAACCATCGGGGAAGGGAAAAGCTCTTGTTGATGTGGAGGAGTCCATGCACGACGATGTTGTCCTCACCAAGAGGAGACACGATCTACTAGACGATGCTGCTTTGAAAAAGAGGCAAACCGTAGCTAAGGAGGGGGAGATCTACATTCCTTCCTAGAAATTGAAGGTAACCCAGTCATGTTTCCAGGGACTACAATAAGGCATTGGAGTAGGGGACCTCTGCACAAATGCCTCTTGTCACACCCCACCCGCCGGTCTCGGTTACTCGCCCGACAACCCATGGGTGCGATCGTCACAGGATCCACTGTCTTACCATCAATAATAATAAATGCAAGTACTAGATAATCATGAGCAAAAATAAGTTCAATAATTAAATAAAAGGATTACAGGAGTCCAAATACTCCAATAAAGTCAATGAATGAATCAAATGAAAGAAACAAGAATCAAATGTATAATCGAGTTCAACGGAAGCAAAATAAACAAAACTAAATAATCTTCTTTCCAGTTTCTTTCTCCATATCTAAATGATATTTCTCATGAATAATAAGGAAGGGGGGGGGTCCTCTAGTCCTTCTCAATGCGGTTCTCAAATATCCTGGCAATCTGCCTCCTTCGTCCGTCAATGGGTGCTATAAGCACACTCCAAGCATCCGCAGGAGGCTTCATGCTCTACAAGTTCATGTACCACTGTCTGTGCCACATTAGCTTCATACGTGAAGGCTCTTTCATACGAATCATCTCCAACTTTTGACATTGTGCCACCATCTGTACAACTCATATAATATATACAATGAAAGGAATAAGTTCTGACGAACTTAGTAAGGAAGAGACGATTCTCATATATATGTCAATACAATCCACGAATGCACAAATGAAATGATATGGATGGTATGCAGAAATATGAATGCTACTAAGATCTAACTATGCAAGCCTCTAACGGTTGACATGCTTTAAGATCTACACCAGCCCTCCTCTGGGTAGGTCCAATCACTCTGATCCCTCACGGACTGGCTACCTCTATTGGGATCCTAGGTAAAGGGGTAAGTCCACACTTGTCTCTCAAACCATGGCTGGGGTTTAGGTCAACACTCTCCTACCACGACCATTGGCATGGGTACTGGCGCATGTCGAGGTTTCTAATCCAATGCAAGTCATACTGGTAACATACTATATGAAGTCCAGATACTTCCCCTATGGCACCAACCAACTTGGTTCAGTATCCTTCGCAACCTAGGAATGATAACCCTCACGAATTGGTTACCGCTGTTGGACTCCATTCCTTAACCTTATGGTCATCCACATATTATTGGAGCGGATGCTCTCATGACTCCTCACAACACTCGGTCCGCTCCTTGGACGTCCATAAGCCCAACCCTAACATATGCAACCCTACCATTGCATGACCAATAGTGGACCACTAAATCTCCACACTGACTGGTTACCGCTTTAAGATGAAACAGAGTCACATCGCCATTGTCACGGGTCATCTGGCTTCAATTCCTCTGCCGAAAGGGTAATAGTATATAGGGTACCTATCCATGCAATTCTAGACTCCCTAGGTATGTCATCCAGTAGTCATGATAGTGCTAGAGGCATCAATGAGCAAGTGTCCCATACCACAACCCTTTGATATCTCCAGCCAAGATATCCTAGTGGAATACCCTTTCCATCACAACTACACTTCATCACTCATCATCATACCAAAACAGTTGTGCAATATCATAAAAGATAAAGTACAACAAGGAACACCACAAACAACAAGTATACAATAAGATTCACATGCTTTATACAATTACAACAAGATACATGATCAAATAATAGTAAATAGAACAGCTGAATCATCATGTATATGTAATTGCATGTATATAAGAATGCATATCCTTACTTGTAAGTAAGTAAAAGCTTACTAAAGTGCAATCCAATCATAATTATAAGACCTTCAGTAGACCCAGAGAACACCTAAATATAGGGTTACAAAAATACACAAGAGTCATGAATCAAATCAGAGCAACAAACAACTTCACATAGCTACTGTGACCCAGCCGGTTGCTTGTGTCAAGCGACCTCCACAAGCGACCACCCCTATTATAGATAGTTTTCCAACTCCGAAATTCAGACTATTTGATCATCCGATTTCAATCCGTTTTGGGATTATCTTAATCCGAATTTAAATCTTAACAAGTCTATAACAAAGGAGCAAAAGAACAACCTAAAATTAACACAGATCTAACATCGAAATCATCTCCCTTGATTAGATCCATCCTTTATACAAATGCAGGGATTTGTTTTCGGACCAAACACATTGATTAGGGTAACCAGTTAATCATAAATAAGCCACCTCAGCATGATGGAGATGAAATCAACACCAACCAAAGTTGAAAGAAGAGAATGAGTGAGAGGGGAATACACTTACCTCAACCAGAACAACAAAAACAGAGGCAGAGAGGTTCCAGATCTCAATCCGCACTTTCCTCACCTTCCAGCACATGTTCACTGCCTCCTAAATGTCCAAAACCGCAATCTTGAATATAAAAATGAATTAAAAACATGGGATTTGCTATTTATAGAGGACAGGGGGCAAATTAGGGCAATTTCCTGCAAGCAGACCATGGCGGTCGCTTGTGGCGGTTGATTGGTTCAATCAACCGCCTCAAGAAACTATCCCCTAGTACATTGCTGTACAAGGGTGCTTTGCCCAAGGGGTTGAAACCCAAACACAACCTAACCCTAATCAACACATGGGGGAGGTCTAACCTTCATTCCAGACATCTCTAGACACCTCATGCCTTCTACCAAAGATCCAACTTCCTAGCAAGGTAGGTTCTTCATCAAGAGAATCCAGATCCATGGGTTCAGAGTATAGATCATGGACTTCTATACGGATACTCCACAAATTAACTCGACTAGACCTTCGAGTTCTTGGACCTGCAATACGGACTCCGGGTTAGAAATATGTGTTATACCTACCGAGTGCAAAACCCTTGGCGCTGCCACTGATGAGGAGTTCGTAAACTCCTCGATCAAGTAAGCTCTTCATCTGCTTTTTTGTTAATTTATACAAGTGTTCATAATTCTCGATCTCGGTCACTAATTCTTCCTTCTTTTTGTAGGGTGCTTGTGACAGCTTCCACAAGCAGATAGAAGTTGTTCTTCGGATCGGTCATCTCAGCGTCCAAATGAAGTGGCACGAGGAGGAGGCAAAGGCTAAAGGAGCTAAGATCTCTCGGCTTAAGGAAGAAATTTTCAAACTGGAGAGAGTCACCGAAGAGCTGGAGGTGACCACTGGGAAGATCAATGAGCTAGATCGGGAGGTGAGGAGGTTCCAGGGGGTCCTAAAGGAGTCTGAGGCCAAGATAAAGGGTCAGGTTAGAGAGAAGGAAGAACTCCAAGATTGAGCAGCACCTTCTGAGCCCAAGCATATCTTTGTGGAGGCCAGGAAGGCTTGCGTTCGGAAATATCTGAATAGCAAGCCTTTTAGCAATCTGATGGTACACTATAACGCAATGGCGTATCGCGACAGCCAAAACGAGGTATGGAAAATCAATTCTGAAGAAGGACCCTTCTTTCGATACTAATCCTCACCAAGAAGTGTGTCATTCGAAAGTTTTTAAGGATTTGCACTTTGATGCTCCCAAATGGACTCTTCAGAAGATTGACCCTCCAGCGTAGGACCTGAACATTGAAGGCTACAACAACTCTCCTCCTCTTTCTCTTCAGCCAAAGGTGGTACAAGAAAATGAGAAGCCCGAACTTCAAGCTCTCGATCAAGATCAAGCCCCCAACACAGCCAACCAAGAAACTCCCATTTAAGAAACATGATTTTTTTCTTTCTTTCTTTATTTTCTTTTGTAACTTTTACTAACTTCATTCAGTACTTTACCTTTTTCTTTGTACTCATTTTTTGTAAGGGTTGGCCCCCACTGACCTTTTTATGAATACAATCTTATTTTTGCGAATAGTTTCTTGCATACTTGTCAGTTTGCGAGCTTAAACTGAATTCAATCGGTAAGAGTATACACAATAGAACCTTAGTCGGGTAGACAGTAGACTTTTACTTAGAATAATTCTGAAATTTTTCTAACTGTTAGAAGGTCTTAGTCGGGCGTAACCGAAGCCTTTCCTCAGAAAATTTCTGAAAATTTTTCTAAGTGTTAGAAGGTCTTAGTTGGGCGTAACTAAAGCCTTTTAGTAGAAAATTTTTGAAATTTTTTCCAAGTGTTAGAAGGTCTTAGTCGGGCGTAACCGAAGCCTTTTGAATTCCAACTATACACACATGCCCCCATTCAAAAGAGGTTTGGTTTTGGAAATCTAAACATCATTGAAATCTCGAGTCATATCGCAAATTTCAATCCTGAATACATAAAAATAATTAAGAATAAAACTTTTTCAAATGTCTTGCATTCCATGATTGGTCCAACTCTCGATCACTTGCTGGATTCTTCAACTTGTAAGTGCCCGATCCTACTTGCTTTACAATCATGTATGGTCCTTCCTAAGAAGGATACAACTTCTTTTGGTGCCAAGGGTCTGAAGCAGTTGTATTCCTTAGAAACAAGATCCCTTGAATGGAACTGACGGTGTCTTACTCGGGCGTTATAATATGATGAAATACTTATGTGATAATGTAAACCTTGGGATTATTGAACTCCCTTTTCTTTCCTAGTTTGACTTTCCATTTCTTTTTGATAGACATTCTATCAATTTTGATCACACTTCTGTATCTTTGAGATTCTTTTGAATATTCTTGACTTTTATTACAAATAAATTATTGGATTTTTTGTTTCTTGCTAATGATTATGTTATTATGTGGGTTGGTATGTGACTGTGTATGAACTTGATATTGTGATTGTAGATCACTCCCTCGGATATTCAGGTGGATCGAATACCGGTTGGATGGATGTGACATGTTATTCTTCTTATCTAATGACGAGAGGGGCGCAGAGTTCCTATTGCATCGTGCATGGCAATTGGTAGGGGTGTCAACGGTGCAGTTTGGAGTGGTTTTGGGTGAGGCTTAACGGTTTAGGGCTGAACATCACCCAGACCAAACACAACCCGTTAGCAAAATAACAGTTTTAGACTAGTTTTAGTTTGGTGCAATTTGGGTTCAGGCTGACTAACAGTTTGGGCTAATGGTTAAAACTTGGGTTGACTAAGGGTATGGTATGCAAGAAAAAGAACAAAATGAAATAGTTGAGCACCCTACAACAAAAGCCAAAATTCCATGCAAAGCAAAATTGCTATTGGTCAATTTCCATTAACAAATAAAAGTCATTCCACGTTGTAGAAAACCCACCCACCCTATAGAAATCAAGAACCCATATAGTAAGTGCTAACATAGAGATTGCAAGCTCATTTCTCAGGCTCCATTGGAGGGTCCTCCAAAAACAAATCCTCATACCAAAAGCCCTTTAAATTTCCATCTTGTGCTATAATTGATTGTCTTGAAATTGGGTTTTTGTTCTGTGAAAAATGTTGATTTTTTCCCCCTTCTATGAAATTCATCTATTTCTTGGGTTGGTCTTTAGTTTGATATGCAAAAGAAATACCTTTGGATTAGTACTCAATTTATACGAACTTATAACATTAAGTTGGCATTCATACTTAATCTTTTTGATTGTCCCTTACTACCTTACAAGTAATAGATTGATTATTCGATCTTTGAATTCATGCTTAATTTTTCTGATTGTCTATACTAACTACCAAGTGGTAATATGACGATTCAAACAGTATTTTATGTAAAACTATAAAACGGGTTATAAGGGTTGCAGTTTGGTTTCGAGCAGGTGCAGTCTGTGCCCCCCCCAACCAAACACAACCCATTAAGGTTCGGTTCCGACTACAACAGGTTGGTGCGGTTCGGTTTTAATGGTTCAGGCTTCAAATTGACACCCCTAACAGCTAGTATAGATGAATAAAGGTAGACCACTTGAATGGGGCCTTTTAATAGGTGGCAAAGTTGAATAGGAAAGGGGGCCGAGCTGATGATGGATTGGCTTAGTAGTAGCTTGGTTTTGGAGATTCTAAAAATTATTTTGACTCTTTTAGGTTCCTTTATGCTAGTAGATTTAACAACGCCTTGGCTGACTACCTAGCCAAGAGGTTTAGGAAGTTCCTCTTGTGAAAGTTTGGTGGCAGTCTCCACCTTCTTTCATTGTTCGGGACTCTCATAGCGCTTCTCATATTACATTAGAGAGTTTAATATAAGTTTATCTTTGACAAAAGAGAGAGGAAAAAAAGAAGAAGATAATTCCATAATTTCTAAATTGTTCATCTCTTGTGACTTTACACTGTTGCCCTTAATAAAATAAAAATAAAATTTTATCTTTTTTCTTCCTCCACGAATTCTTTCTTGTTCATCCATCCATAATTTTATATTTTAAAATATAAAACAATTTAGAAATATTCATAATTTTCTCGAGCCAACTACTGGTTCTAACGGAAATTGGAGCTAATTGTCAATTTGACATAGTTTTGAAATGTCTATACTTTTCATTAATTTTCTTGAAATGTCTCTAAAACTTTTATGAAAAGTTATATTAATGACTTTTCTACATGGAAAAACCAATAATTTTAGAGCAGTTGTGGCTGTTGAGCTTTCATAGTGTTGGTGTTGGTGATGGAAGTGTACACATCAACTTTGTTTATTATCTAATTTATTTAAGATTCAAGACAAAAGGTTTCGTGCATGTTGCACAAGGTCTTTGGAGGACAAGAGAAGTTGAAGTGAGCAGACCAAACATCCCAATTGATGAACTGGTTGCGTGTTTGTTTTTGGTAAGAATGAGTTGTCACATATTACTGTCTTAGATGGTGGACTATGAAAACCTTTGTCTTTATTTAAGAAAAATGAATCTGAACATAGTTTAAGAAAATTGATTATTGGGGGATGGGGGAAGGGAGCATCCATTATTTCCAGCCAATATTGGGGGAGAAATTGATGCTCTCCACTCACCTTAAAGAGCAAAATGACTTCCCACTTGATGGTCTCACTAGCACAAGTGTTCTCTCTATACTCCTTCCTACAAAATTATTACTTTCTCTATAATTTATTAGGGTAAAAGATTAATAATTTTTTCCCTTTTTTCTGAGGTTCATCTGAGCTAACTTGCTCATACCTTGATTACATCATCAGAGGGAGTTTTGTCGTTCGCAAGGGTCGAGTCCATGATCTCTCCACTGAGAAGTATGGATCTTACCACTCTACCAACCCTGCATTGACTAAAAGAACAATAGTTGGTCATGTGGCCACTGGACCAGTGTTACCAAGTGTATGTGTTTATGACCCCAAATAAATAAATTAATAAAACATAAAAGATAATAAAAAATAAAAAAGCGTATGTACAGGCATCAACTAGTAGGGGTACCGTGGTATAGTACTGTGCTTGGTAGAGTACTGTGCTCTCTCCTCACACTTCTTTGGGCACCATATATTTATGAGGAGATCCACTTTCTTATCTATCTTGTCAATACTTTAGATGTGAGCTCTTTTCTAAATGTACGGTGAAGGGGTTGAGAAAAACACAATTGGATTCAGACACTGAGCAAACTACGTTTTCTCCCTATCAATATTTATTTTCTCAAACATCTTTTAATTTTATGGTCCAAAAGATTACATAGTATTCATGATGGTGTGTTGTGGCATTTCTTGTATCTTACATGATTAGTTATGAGTTGAGGATGTATGAGCAACTGGTCAAGACTCAAGAGATGATGAATGGATTTTATCCTATTTCTAATAATTATGATATAAATAGTTTTAATGATATGATGAAAGAGACATCGCATTGCAAAGAAGATGAACCAAAGTAATCATGTATAAGACAAATTATGACCTATGTTGTGCTTGAAATGAAGTATGTTCTAAGGAATTGAAAAGATGAAGTAGATAATGGGATTGTTCTTGAAATTAAATTTATAATAATGAATTGTTTGCACAAAGTAAATTATGCTATCACACATAATATCATGATATTTTGTGATATTGTGTGATACACTATATCTTCAATAAGCACACACCCTCACCCCTTTAAAGTCATATATTGCATCTCCTATTGCAGTGGCTCCCTCCACCCAACTGCTAGAAGAACCATTGAGCCCCCCACAACCCATAATGACACCATGAATGCTATGACCATACCCACTTATTTTTGTCAAAATATGTGTTTCACTAATGCTTTTCAATCTCTCATCTTACTATGTGTAGGGGTACTTTACTTAACTCACGGCTAAACTTTGCAGAGTGGAGTGTGGGTTTATTCTGGGGTGGACAACCGCAATATATCAGGCAGTACAAGAAGCTTAGAGAATGATGACATCATCGAAGTTGCTATCATTAAGCTTCGTACAGGAATAGATCAAATCAACTCTTTTTTGGTCAAGTTAGCAAACATCTGGTGTAACTTGTAAGAAATCATGGATTTTTTTTGACACCTAAAGCACAACTAGTGGCCGATTGCCCATGTCTCTAGGATCTCTTTTAGCTCAAAAGGGGGAACTGGAAAGAACACTAAAAGTCTTCTGATGAAATATTTTTTTTTTTTTTTTTTAGTTACAGCCAATGCTTGGTATTTTAAAAGAATAATTACCATCTTAACTCTTCTTTTTCTTTCCATACATCCAACTCTTTTTATTTCTTAACACATGTAACTCTATATTTTAAATAATACCAATTAGAAGAAGAAAAAAAAACCCCCTTAAATCCAATGTCTATTGTCTCCTTTTTGAAAAAGAAGAGAAGGAAAAAAAAAAAAAAAAAAACTTTTTTTGCATTGGTTAGAGTTGTTATTGACGTTATATCTCTCATTTTCTATTTTTTTTGGAAAAATACTCAAATTATTGAAAATAAAATTTTCATTTGTAATTCACTTACTTTGTTCGTCAGTTCCTGCAGCTTCCTTTCTCCAATCTATATGTTTCCATAGAATTAATGCAGAAAAAACACTTGTAACTTTCCAAACTTGAATATTTTTAGCTTCCCTCAGTTTCTTTGCTAATTTATTTTTGTTTCATAATAATCGATTGGATTTGTCCTCATCTTAGATTTACAGGAGGAGTTGAGAATAATTAATTAATGATGCAATTCTTACTGATTGTGTGTGAGTTTTACCTTCATGTTTCTTTCTTTTATTTGATGCATGGTTCAATGTTTTTCTTTTGTTTACTATCCATGAGTCAGCTGGATCATGTTTGAGAAACTAATGATGTAAAAGTAGAGCAAATGATAGGTTTAACAGTTCATGAAGGACATGAGATGATATCCTTTATTTCATGTTGTTGAATTGGTATCTAAACAATTGGTTTTGGTTCGATTAATAGTGTTGGAAAGATTTATCCTTGAAGAAGAATAAAATAGAATTGTATCCGTCCACTTCGTATGCAATGATCTATGTCTGTCGAGGCCTGCATTCCTTTTATCAATTACTGCAAGTCCAAAAAACACTAGACCAATACTTCAATGTCAATATCTCATTTATAGGTTCAAGTTTCTTTTGATAATACAAGGTTAGTCAACTGATTGATTGTATACGATAAGGGTGCTGTCAATTTTGGGAGTTGATAAGGATGAACCGATCGAAGATGGCCCAAATCAGAATGGTCGAACCGACCACTTGCCATCCAAAGGTAGGGGCATGACGGTGCTCGGATCGATAACCCCAAGGCCAAGGTCATACTAGACTAACTATATGACCAACTGTATAAACCCAACTTCACGACGCACAAGGTGCAATGCATTCGTCACCTATTGCTAGTCTCACAAGCTTTGCAATTCTTAGAGCCTTTTCTCAAGTTGTCGCCTCCTACTAACTTTTCCGTTGGAGACGTTACTCAAATCAAATTGGTACGGTACATTGTTTTGCAGGTGAATACTTGCTTGCCCGATGTTGTTTCAAAATTTGACTGAGGACCCACTGGCCGGTTACCTCTTGAGCTGAACCTGGCTCCTGAGAACAAAACGAAAGTGAGAGTAGACTGCCTCTCTGAACGCAAAGCTACCTCCAATGATTAAGTCAATAAATGGAAAAACATGGATCCTCCTGAAGAGGAGTAAATGCCCAAGAAGATGAAGAGGAGAATGTCTTCTTGGGTAGTTGTAGGTGAGTAATGGCTAGAGATAGAAAGTTCAACCTGACTTACATGATGGATCATGACGATATATACAGCAGGTCCATACCTCAAGGTGAGTCGATGCATCAAAACCTTATGATCTCCTTGTTCAAAAAAAGAGGGTGAAGATGACCTCTAGATTGTAGGTTGATCAACAAGCCAAGGTCCTAATTTGTGATTCAGCTATGTGTAATCTCACTGAAACAAGGGGTCAGTCTCACATTGACATTGATGTGACATCAATCCCCACCTGGGCAGACAAAACATGAGGGCATTGTACTCGAGGGTGGCTCGAGCGAATGAGAAGCTTCATTGTCGGCAATGAGCATTTAATGAATCTCAGTGCTGAAATTAATGCGATGATTGACGTCTGAACGAAGATACATTGGATCTTCTCACAATGTCACTTTGGCCGAGAAGTCTTGCTGTGACAACTGGGTGCCACCATGTGACTCACTTATGAGCAAGCATTCCCTTGAGAAGTGCCCTCCCAAGAAGTGCCAAATGAACCATCTCAGACTAGGCTTGAGTCCAATGGACTAATTTGAGTGGTTTATTCCTGTTTAATGGCTTGAATCATGATGGATATAACATTAGCCTCATAGTCTTGATGATAAATCTTGACATGGATATTAATCTGATAAGAGTCACTACCAAAGAAGCGCAAAGGTTAGCTGAGAAGTGTAAGTGTCACATCCCGCCCAAATACACCCAGCCTATACCCTATCTGGGTTACTCGGGGGAGT
The DNA here is from genome assembly GCF_041222555.1 of Hakea prostrata. Lineage (NCBI taxonomy): Eukaryota > Viridiplantae > Streptophyta > Magnoliopsida > Proteales > Proteaceae > Hakea > Hakea prostrata. The sequence continues at coordinate 29,309,061 of NC_142602.1, forward strand.
GATCCACAACCCAAAAGATCAAGTTTAGGAACGATCATATCCATTTAGCACAATAACATAATCAAAAGCAAGAACAAATCATTGTATTCTAATAAGTTGATAGTAAAAGTCAAGAAAGGATCACAGAAGGATCACTAAAGAATATCAGAGTGCGAAATAACAAGATACCAAATCAAAAGACAACTGTAGAGTATAGCGGAAATATACCCCACAACATATGCGGAAGGTAGATCGAAATCTAAAGCAAGCTCTAAGCTAATACAAGTAAAATAAAAGTCTAGAAGAAACAAGAGAATCTAATCCACTTCTTCAGTCTTCATCCTCTTCACTTTAGGGTCATGCTCTTGAAGCTTTAGATCAGCATCTAGTGCACGATCCCATCGGCGAATAAGATGATGCCGGCTGCCATCAATAGGAGTCGTCAGTGCAGCCCAAATCCGAGTGTTGGCTGCCTCGCTGTTCATTACCTTGTCCAAGGACATCCAGAGCTGTACCATGTAAGGAAAGGTTCTGCGTACTGGTGCACGGGTCCTCTTTTGTACCTGCAATGTCATCTAAAAACAAGTCCCCCGAAGGGTAAGCTCAAAAGAGCTAAGCAAGTAATCCAAACACAATAAGCATCTTCACATGCATTCACAAACAAACATATATGCAATGATATGAAACAATATATGCAAATATGCTTCTAACTCTATAAATGTATGCTGGTCTCTATTGGCAGACATGCTTTAAGTCATAGCACCATACTTCTTTGGGTAGGTCTCATCTCACAACGCCGGTTGGCAAAGGGTCCTTCATCCATCTTGGACAATCCATGGCTGGGGGTTAAGTCACCGCTCTCTCACATAACCGTTTGGTCTAAGTATGGCGCATGTCAAGGTAAAGCCTAGCCCAATGCAAGTCTTCTACTTAGTCATATCAACTCAGATCCAGATACGTCCATTCCTCGCCCCTGGCGATCCTTTCCGGTATCCTTCACACTAGAGTCAGCATAGTCCCAGACTACGGACTCATCAACCCTATAGGTCATCCACATATAGTAAACGGGAAGCTCTCATGTCCTCTCACGGGTTGTTTACCGGTCTTAAGCGCCCATGAGCCCAAGTCTATCCATATGCAACCCTACCCATAAATGGCCCCCACAATGTGATTCATGTCCCCTCACGGGTTGGTTATCGGTCTTGAGCGCCCATGAATCCCCATTGCTACCATGGGTCGTTGGGTCTCAATACCCTTCCGAATTGGGTCTGATATAACAGGGAATATCCTAGCCAAACACTGCTAGACAAGTCCTAGGTATGACAACCAATAATCCGGGAAAGTGTCAAAGGGCAACATTGAAAATATCCCATACTATCCCCAATGATGTCCAAGGACATAAATGTCAAAAGGACATTCCCCAATCCCAAATCATACCTAAACAATCACAATCACAATTCAGTCATATCATCCACGCAGATATCTCATCAAATAGAAGAGTATAATAAGACAAGATTAAATGAATAAGAAACATACATGAATAAGTATTCATTCATGATCAAGTACATAAAGTAAATAAGGAAATAAGATCCTACTATACTTATAGCATTCATATCATAATGGAAACTAACATAACAGTAGCTAAATCATGCATTCATGTCATAATACATAAAGACATGTAAATAGGCATATTGTGAGTTGGAATACTCACCTCGTAATCCGAACTTATAGTCTTCAAATAAGAAATCAGAGAACAGATCCAAAATCACCTAAACAAGCTTGACAAAACATGTATAGGTCATAAGAAGTGATTCCAAAAGATTGGAGTCGAAACGGATCAAAAACAGAGTTACTGTCACTATGGGTTGATTGGCTGGGTTGAGTGCTCCAGTCGACCCAGGCAATCTGCCCAAGAGAAAATCCGAAAATAAAAAGAGAATCTTGATCCAAAACCTATGCTACACAAACCGGAATGCGACGAAACTTGGAGAGATTGTCTAACACAGTAGTCTAAGACTAAAAAGCATAATTTAGACATCAAACCACCATTAAAACCATTACTTCCTAATTTAGAATCATAGTTTCTATTTTGGAAAACAAGACTTTCTAATTTGGAAAACAACATGGTTTTCATTGAAAACAAGCTATGAATGAAAGAGATGAACTAGAGATGATGAGATCTCATTCTAGTACATGAACACAGTAAATCAAGAGTAAGAATGATCATAGAGATGCATCTAATATGCTAGAAGAAATCGAAATAAGAACATGATCATAGTTTAAGAAGAAATCATGAAAATCATGTAAAGAATGAATATGAAATCATAGCTTATAGAATGAGAAGAGATTGTAGAAGATATGATTGCAGAGATGCAATATTTTCTTCATAATCTCAGATTAGAGAAGAGAATGATCATAGTAAGAATGAATCAATTGCATAATAGATTGAATACTAACCTTTGATTGAAGAACAAGAGAGAGAAAGCTTGAGAGTTGAATGTAGATCTTCTTCTACACCAAAGGAGGCTTGGAGATGAGTTTCCTTCATTCTCTAGGTGTTTTGGAGGCTAGGGATACTAAAAACACGAAGTTATGAGGTATATATAGCAATAAAGACCTAAACAGAAGATTCTGCTCGAATTCTGTTTGCTTGGGTCGAGTGGGTGGGTAGCATGGCCAGTCGACCCATGCACTCGACCCAAGCTGACAGCATAGCCTAAAATAGGGATTTGAGGGCCTTTCTCTTATCGGAATCAAACGAAACTTTCTACACAACAACTATAACTTACCTAGCATAGGAAAATGGCTTTAAATCATATCTAACCATGCTCTAAGGTCATCAACCAATCTTCCCTTCATCAAGGTGCATTCTCTTTTCTAAATCAACCAAGCTCTTCAAGTAGGGAATTCCATCATCAATTTTCTATGGGTTTTCGAATCTACACTAAGGGAGAGGTCCGACTTGACTTGCTAGGACCTTCTAAACATATCAACACCATACTCAAGGTCCAACTTCAAGGTCAAACATCAAACAACTTCTTCTTCATCCAAAACAAATAGGGTGTCTAATTTAGGTTTTGGGCTGGATTTCACAGTAAGCATTCTTTTGAGAAGCAATAAGATCTTGATAAGCATGCGTTTAAGGCATTAATTACTCTGACGGTTTTGTTAGCTAATCATGTAGCTTGTAATGGTGTGCACAATGCTCAAGGCACCCACTAAGTTGCCACGTTTCTTGAATAATGTAACGCCATGGAAATGGGAGCATTGAGGCTTAAGGACCGTTGATTTGGAGAAATCTAATTCATTGATCTCAATTTCAAGGTGGTTATAAATTGGATCATTCTGCACTTTCTTCCTTTCTCTTCTTATTGCATTCGCGAACTTTGCAACTCTTCGTTCAAACCGAGTGTTTTTTCAGAACTTCTAATCCTTCACTTCTTTGTAAGTTTTCTTCACGAGCTGACACTATGGGTAGGAAGCTAGTGAAGAGGCATGTTCCATTTGAAAAACCAAGCCCTAGAGCCCCTCTAGAGCCCTGGAAAGATGTAGGGATCAGTGGCGACCCTTTCAAAGGTAGGTTTCCTTCGTCATCCTCTTCTCCTTCCCCTGACATGGCTCCTGGCTCCACCAGTGGACAAAAGACATCCCAGCGTGAGGGCGTTGCTCCTGGAAATCCTATAGAGGAAGAAATTGCCCCCAATGTAGGATTCAAAAGTCCTCTAGACTGTAGGCATTCTTCTTTCACCTCCAAGTCTAGTCCCTTGTACTTCCCAATCTTTTTCACCCTCATCATGTTCAATTGATGAAGAGAGCCTTTAGAATTCATGATTACTTCCAACTTAGACTCCCTGGTTCTTATGAGATGGTCAGTCTATTGAGAGAGGGAGAACTTCCTCTTTATTTTGATTCAATGTTGGGGGGTATGAGGGTTCCCTTCTGTCCTTTTGTTATGCAGGTCCTTTACCACTTCAATCTAAATCTTGGGATGTTAGCTCCGAATGGGTGGGGGTGTTTAGTGGGTTTCATAGGGTACTGCCACAATCTGTATGTGGAGTGCAACTTGAACGTTTTCAAGTGGGTCTTTGCCCTTAGGACCATTGAGAGAGAGGGTTGGTATAGTTTCAGTAAGCAGGGGACTTCTAGTATCAAATTTCATGTCATCGAAGATGATACCCACCCAACCAGTGACAAAGGATGGAGGGATAGGTATATCACCTGTCTACCCACACAAGAGTGTGCAATCCTTGACTGGCCTACCATCTCTGAGAGTAGTATGAGGAGAATGAACGTCAAACCCCTTTTTGACCAAAAGGATAGAGCCCTATATAAGCTTTTTGTACAAGGACGGGGGGTCCAGTCCATGGCAGGGAGATGGACTTCGATGCTCCCCTATTTCTCTGAAAGTCATGGTTGGTGAGGCCCCTCCTTGCCACCTTCCTTCAGTTTCTTTTATATAGTTAGTGTGTGACCCTCCTTTTTTCTTGTGCACTGTGACTAACACCTAATTGCTCTCTGTAGATCCAAAGATGACCATTAGCTGCGAAGCTCTCCTCCAATGCTACAGGGAGTCACAAGCTGCAGCAAGGAATGAGTTTGAGAAGACCAGAGGAACTGCATCTGGGCCATCCCTCCTTGCCTCTGAACTTCCCAGCCCTATGGCCAGGGTCCCCCCAGAGTCTGAGGTGAAGACTTTGGCGGAGATTGCCAAAGAGGCAAAGGAGGACGTTGCTGCAAGAGGAGACAAGGCAACTACTCCCATCTCTTAAGACGGTGGTTCCCGAGAAGTTGCTTTCTGGGGTCACAATTGCAAAAAGGACCTCCAAGGATGCCACTACTAAGGCATCAAGGGCATATTCAACAACCAGCGCCCCTGCCCTTTACACCTCCAACCACTCCTCCGAAGCCACTGCCACAACTACCATGCCACCAACGATGACAACAACAACAACAGCAGTAGCAACAACAACAATAGCATCAGCAACAATAGTAGCAACAATGGTTGCCTCCCCTTCACCTAAAAGAGATGCAACCAATGCTGGACTAGCAAAGCCCTCTCTCCAACGATGGGTTCCACAATGGGACATTTTTGAAGGGGATGGCATCGCTGGAGAGACATTCAAAGCTAGGGAATGGATAGAACATGGGGTTCTTGCAGTGGATAGACAACACTGTGACAGGTTAACCCTATGCACCCTCCATTCCCAAGTTGCCCAGTAAGTATCTTGAGACCCTCCTTCGAATAACTTTGACATTTACTTTCCATTATCTCATTGGTCACTAATTAATCTGTATTGCAGGAGTATGTATAACTCAGCTAACTTGACAGAGGGGTTGCTAAGGCAAAGTAGGAATTTGGCTACTGATGCAACCAAGCTCAAAAGTGACATAGGGTATCAGCATTACTGGTATGATATCCTACAAGCTACACATGAGGATACCTATAGGAAGGGTCAAAAAGGACCTAGAGTCAAAGATAGAAATTGGAGGTACTTTGTGGGAATTGTAATTACTACAGGAATGGTAGGGAGGAAGCGCAAAAAAGGGAGGTTGAGGTAGTGAAGGCCAAGGAAGTTGTCCTCCAAGAGAAGATCAATGTGGAAGTTGAATTGGCCAAGTTGACATCAAAAGTGGAGAGGCTAGAGAATTCAATGACTAGGCTTCAAAAGGAGAAGGCTACACTATCAACTTGTTGTGTGAAGCTAGATTCTAAGAAGCAGGCGTTAGAGGCTAAGCTGAAGGAGGTAGATGTCAAGGTGGCGAAGTTAACTGAGAAAGCTGCCACTTTTAGGGAAGAGGATATTGAGGACTTCAAGGCTTCTAATGAGTATAAGAATGAACTGCTGAAGGCAGCCCTTCTAGGCTTCGAGATGGGCCTGTATGAATCCTTCAGACTTAAGGTGGAGAAATAACTTGAAGCTGCCTTGAAGAAATTCTGTGAGGGGGCTCTATTCGATGCTAACACTTGTAAATGGTTGAATATCCCAGTGTTTAGTTGGATGTTGTCCTCACATGAAATGCCTACTCCTGAAACTACTCAGGAATCTAAGTCTCTCCCTGATCATGCTCCAACTGTTGCGTCAACCATACCACCCCTAGGGACTCCATACCCCGAAGCTAATTCTTGAGGAAGCTAAAGAAGAAGCTATCAACCAAATTCCTCTACAGCAGATTGCCATAGAAAGTGACGTTGCTACTGAAGCCAAACCTGGTACTGCTAAATAACTGGCCTTCAACTATGTTCTTTTCCTATATATGTTTTCATATTGTCTTTTGTTTCTTCTTCTTCTTCTTCTTTCTTTCTTTCTTTTTGTGTGTGTGTGTGTGTGTGTGTGTGTGTGTGTGTGTGTGCAGCATACACTGATCAATGAAATGGATTTTTCTTCAATATTGTACACTTCTCATGTTTGCACTTAAAATAATTGTAATTGGCTTTATCTCTTACTCTTCATACTCATAAATTTCTCTTACTCTTCACACTCATAAAATTTTACTAAGTGTGCGCTCTCGGGAGAAGTTGAATGACAACACATTTTCTTATAGAGATGACGAAATACTTGCAAAATGACTAAGTACATATTCTCAGGAACTATTCCGAGACTATAGGCTTTACAAAAAGAAAACAAACGTGTACAAGATAAATACTTAGGATTTGAGTAAGTTGTTGACTCTTACTTGCTTAAGGAATTATCTTGTTTACTGATAGAACTTCCTTAGATGCATTGCATTCCAGGCATGAACAAGTTCCCTATTTGTTTCCAAATCTTTGAGCTTGTAAGTTTCAGGTTGGAGTTCACATGCAACCAAACAGGGACCTTCCCACCTAGGAGATAGTTGTTCCTTCCTCTTGGAGCTGAAACATTAGCTTGTCTAAGCACTAGATCTCCTTGCTGAAAAGTCTTACTATGTACTCGGGAGTTATAGTACTTGGCAACTTTCTTCTGACAAGCCACATTTCAGTTTAAAGCTGCTTCTCGAACTTCATCAATGAATTCCAAATTTGCCTGAAAGCCTTTCCTCATTTTCTACTTCATCAAAGTGTGTTGATCTAAGTGATCTTGTTAACAGTTCTACAGGAACTAACGCCTCAATGCCATAGGAAAATTTGAAAGGAATTTCCTTCATTGGTGTTCTTGATGAAGTCCTATAGGCCCAAAGAACATGAGGTAATTCCATTGCTGGTGACTTTCCTCCAAACGCCTCTTAATGCCATCAAGTAATGTACGATAAGTGACCTCTACTTGACCATTGCATTGAGGATATGCCACTGCAGCTGTAATATCCAGCCCTATTCTAACCTTGACCCTAACCCGAATCCACTGTTGTATTTAGGTCCGAAGACCCGAAGCAGTGGTAGAAGAGACTTATGGACCATTCTGATTGATGATCATGATTCGGAGACCGAGCCCATGGACATTGACGATGATACCCCTTGCTTAGATCTTTGTCAGTATTTAAGGAAAGTCTGCGCATCAGAGAAGATTAATCTAGTTGAAGTACCTAATGACCTCCTGTGCACAATCCGAAGGTATTCCCCGAAACTAGACTTCTTGATTGAATTGTAGAAGAAAACCTCACCCAAATTGACCTTGTATAGCCTTTCAAAACCCTACTTGAAGTTGCTGAACTAAACCTGTTTTTCTGCTAAGAAACATTTTGGTCGATACCATCGGCCAAGGACATCTACCAAAGTTTCCCAGTCTGCCAAGTTAATGATTCCATGGAATATTCCCATTCTATTTATTATAACCTCAAGCCTTGAGCCCTATTGCAATCATTTTCTCACCTGAAAACGTGGGGGGGAGCTTCCCAAAGCAACTCCTTGGATAATGTGAAGGGCACCTCACCAAAAACTCATTGTTTATCATTGATTCTTGTCTACATCTTCCACACCAAGGTATGAATCACCATTCCACTCTCTATCCTACCATTTTCTATTCTTTTCTATTCCTATCTTGTTGATGAGACATTGGAGATCGTGCTGAAACCGTGCAACCACCACTTCAAGTGTCTACACATGATTAACCTATGATCTTCTTAGCCATCAATTGATGCTATGCCTCCATCTCATGCCTAGCATATGTATTCCTTAATTTTTCTATTAACATCATGCCATTTCGTACCAAACTGAGTTGTAGGGTATGCTATGTTCATGTTTATCACTACTATATGATTCCAATCGAATTTTTATTAGTTCCCCTAGCTATTACATGCCATTTCCATGTTAATGCAATCAATCCCAACTCATGCCATGATGTTTGTCACTTAAACTTGTTAGCTCAATTTGGGGCTTTTTGTTTGGACCATTGGATTGGGTAAATTTCTTGACTTATCGTGTCCTACTACTATTGTTAAGCATTCCTCCAAGTTTCAGAATGATCCGAACACCGGAAAACCAATTTCGGATGAAAACCCCCAAAATCCACTATTCTGTGCCGAAGAAAATTTTGGTCGATCCTTTTGGTCGATACCATTGACCAAGGACCATCAACCAAAGTTGTTGCTGACAGCAACCTTGGCCAGTTTTGATCGAATTAGTATCCGATCTTCCCAATTTCTTCTCTAACTTATTTTTTATGTTTGTTTAGGGTCTTAACAATTCTTTTGGACTATTTCTTGGTATTCTCAATTCATCAACAATTCAACCCAAGGTAAGGATGGTTATCTCCATAAACATATAGATCATCAACTTATGATTTATGTTCTTATTTATGAATATAATCTCTTGATTACTTTTAGATCTTTATAAGACTGTTATATATGTTAGAACAGTAGTATTGAAATCTTTATACTCTTGTCATGTTACATTACTATTCTTGTTTAATTATGTCTATGATGATTCGTTTCAATATCATGATTTAACTTTTATGATAAGATGTATTGGATGCATGAAAGATGATGAACTTGAATATGTGATTGCCTACGTATAACTTGGGATTGGGGAGTGTCCTATTGACACTTTTGTCCTTGGGCATCGGAGGGAATAGTATGGGATGTTCTCCGAAGGTGCCTATCAACACTCTCCCGGGTTATTGGATGACATACATAGGACTGTCTAGTTGGGTGGCTAGGTTTATCCTTGTCGTGTCAGACCCGAATCGGAAGGGCATTGAGACCGAACGACCGGTGGTAGTGTATGGTTGGATGGGCGCTCTAGGCCGGTAACCAATCCGGTAGGGGACATAAACCATGCTACGAATACCCGAAAGGGGCCATTTATTGGTTGGGTTGCAAATGGCTAGACTTGGGCTCACGGGCGCTCGAGACCGGTAACCAATCCGTGAGAGGACGTGAGAGCTTCCTGTTTACTATTTGTGGATGACCAATAGGGTTGATGAGTCCGAAATCTGGGATTTCGCTGACTCTAGTGTGAAGGATACCGGAAAGGATCGTCGGGGGCGAGGAATGGACATATCTGGATCTGACTTGACCGACTGAGTAGATGACTTGCATTGGGCTAGGCTTTGATGTGACATGCGCCAGTACTTATACCAAACGGTGATGTGAGAGAGCGGTGACCTATTCCCCTACCATGGTTTTTGAGATGACTTTATCGAACTTCCCTGGCAGACCCAAGATATCTTGTATGATTGAGGGGGAGTGACTGACCACCCAAAGAAGTATGATGCTATGACTTAAAGCATATCTACCCTAGAGACTAGCATTTATAGAGTTAGAATCATATTTGCATCATATGTTCCATATCACCTTGCATTATGTATGTTCTGTATGTGTATGATTTCTAATTATGGAATAACTACCTTGCTGAGTTCTTCGAACTCATTCCTTTTTTACAAATGTTTTTAGATTATCCTACAGGTACCGAAGATTATGATGGCACCCCCTTCGAGATGGACTATGATTCCGCATACTACCCTTCGGGTAGTGGCATCTATGAAGATCCGAGTGTTGGTGCCGAGGAGGATTACTATTCGCACCAGGGTTAGCCCCACGGTTGTGCGGGAGAGGCAGAGCTGGGTTTTCTTCATCCGTACCATTGAGGAGACTATTATTACAGTAGAAGAAACCCTAGCTTAGTGCCCCATTTCCCTGGTGTATTTATGGAGTCTTTGGACCTGTAATTAACTTGTTTGGATTTATCTTTTAAATACTTGGACATGTAACTAACCTTATCACACTTCTTTTCCGCTACTCTGAGAGGGTGGTTATCACACCTTCTCTCACCTTTATGATTATGTTCACACTTTGGTATTATCTGGTTTTCTGCACTCGATTTATTTAATCTTACCTTATTCATGATACTTAGTATTAGTTGTTTTACCTTGATTATTATTGTTCATGATTATGTCATTGTGTATGTGGGAGGCATGGACCTACGAATCTTGATCCTTGGACTGTGGATCACATTCTCGGGTATTCCAGATGGGGTACCGGCTGGGTGGATGTGACAGCAGCTCTCCTGAAGTCAATGTGATAAGTTTGACAAAATTCTTTATACGCTGGATTATTGAACTGTGTCCCATTGTCTGTCAAAAATATCTTGGGCAAACCAAATCTGTAAATGATTTTGTTGAGAGGGAATTTTTCCATCTACTTCTTAGTGATGGTAGCTACAGGTTCAGCTTCTACCCATTTCGTGAAGTAATCGATGGCAATGATTAAGAATTTTCTTCCTCCTGACGCAGGTGGAAATGGTCCCAAGAGATCCATTCCCCATCGAGCAAAAGTTTTGGGCTCAAAATGGATTCCAATGGCATTGCTGGGGCTCTTTGTATTGAAGAGTGAAGTTGACAAGGTTCATAATGATGAACATAGTCTTGAGCGTCCTTTATCATGGTTGGCCAATAAATCCCTTGTCATAAGATTTTGAGAGCCAAAGCTTTAGCCCCCATATGAGCTCCACAAATACCCTCATGCACCTCAGATAAGGCATATTGTGCACCTGCGAAACGCATTTCAAGAGTGGCACTTCAATAGATCTCTTATACAACGCACCGTTTATTAGTGTGAACTTTGTTGCTCATCTTCTAACGACATGTGCGTGTATTGAATCCTTAGGGAGTTGATCATGCTTAAGATAAGAGATTAACTCATCCATCCAGGAGGATTCTATTTCTTCAATTCCCATCATTTCTTAGGCGTCAATACTTGGTTCTTAAAGAACTTCTTGATAAACTAAAGCTTCTATATCTTTTATGCCTGTTGATGCTAACTTAGAGAAGATATCAGCCTTTGCATTTTCCTCTCTAGGAATTTGAACGAATTTGCATTGAGCAAAGCAGGCATTTACTTCATTTGCCTTGGCAAGGTACTGTGCCATTTTATCCTCCTTGGCATCATAAACGACTCGAATTTGGCTGACTACCAACCGTGAATCATTATGTATCTGTAAGGTTTTGACACAAAGAGAATTGGCCAAACGTAATCCTGCCAAGAGAGCCTTGTACTCGGCTACATTGTTGGTGGTCGAGAAAACAAAATGAGGACATAGTTGATAAAAAAGCCATTAGGACTTTGTAACACTAAACCTGATCCACTGCCTGTTGCGTTACTGGTTCCCTCAACAAAGAGAGTCCATGTTTCTAGAGATGTCTCTTGTTCTTCCCCCATTCTCCATCCAAAGGTTGATTCAACCACAAAATCAGCCAATGCTTGTCCTTTCACAACAGCTCTTGGTTGAAAATCAACTTGATGCTCACTCAATTTGATGGCCCAAGTGACCAATCTCCTTGCTAGATTTGGATAGTGCATAATCTTTTTCAAGGTTGTGTTATTGAGGATTGTCACAGGATGGGCCTGGAAGTAAGGTCTAAGTTTTCTGACAGACACTATATAGCCAAGGCTTGTTTCTCTATTTTAGGATATCTGGTCTCAACGTCTAAGAGAACATGGGAAATATAAAAAATAGGCCTTTGAATGCCCTTTTCTTCTTATATTAAGACAGACCTTGCAGCTTGGGTGGATGTAGTCAAATACAAAAAGAGTCCCTTTCAGGGGGAGGGAGAAACAAGAATAGGATGAGAACTTAACTTGAGCTTGAGTTCTTCAAAGGCCTTCTAGCATTTCTCAGTCCAAACCAGTCCTGAGGTGGTATTGAGAGTCTTTAGTGCTGCGAAGAAAGGTAAGCAACACTCTCGAGACTTTGCCAAGAAGCTATTAGGGCAACAACTCTTCCTATTAGACATTGGATTTCCTTCACAGTATGAGGTGGCTGCATATCTAAGATTGCTTTGATTTTCTCTGGGTTGCTTCTATGCCCCTTTGTGACACCATAAACCCAAGGAACTTCCCGAATGAGACTCTGAAAGCACACTTCTCAAGGTTCAAGTGCATCTTGTGTTCTCGAAGAACACTGAAGACCTCCAACAAGTCATTGATGTGATCTTTCTACTGGATGTTTTTTGTTAGTCATCTACATAAACTTCCATGTTATGTCCAATCTGTTTGCATAAAATTTTGTTCACTGCTCGCTGATAAGTGGCTTTAGTTTCTTAAGGCCAAAGGGCATAACCTTGTAATAATAGCTCTCCCTGTTGGTCACAAAGGCAGCATGGATCTCATCTTTGGAACTCATCATGATTTGATTATACCCCGAATACGCATCCATAAAACTCAACACTTCATACCCTACCGTAACATTGATCAACAAATCAATGCAAGGTAGGGGATAACAATCCTTAAGACATGCCTTGTTAAGATCTGTGTAATTTGTACACATTCTCCATTTCCCATTCGCCTTTTTTACCATCGTCACATTGGCGAGCCACTTGGGACATTCGATTGGACAAATAAAACTAGACGTCTCAAGCTTTTCGGCCTCAACTTGGATGGCTTGTTGCTTTTCAGTGGAGAAATTTCTTCTCCTTTGAATCACTGGAGTTGCCCAGTTGTTGATCCACAAGCTATGCTCTATGACGTCTCAGTTGATTTGTGACATGTCATCAGCAGACCATACACATCTGCATTCTGGGCCAAGAAGGTGGTTAGCTCCTGCTTGAAGCTCTGTTGCTATTTTGACCCAATATTAGTTTCTCGGTCCAGATGAGTGATACTCAGGGGACTCTTTGCAACTTCTCAACTGGTTCTCCTCTTTGCATTTGGCTCTCATCTCTGTCATCACGCACCTCAACAACGAGAGTAATTCCTGCAAGCGGAGTTGTCGGCTGCTTTCTAATAAAATTGAGATAACATGTCCTAGACTGTCTTTGGTCAGTCTTGTAGACACCAATGCCTTCAGCGGTTGGAAATTTTATCATCATATGCCTGGGAGAGATTATGGCTCCCATCGCCATTAATGTGGGGCTACCCAAAATAATGTTGTCAGCCAACAAGTTGTGCACAACCATGAACAAGGTGGGCAAGGTTACTTGTCGGGAAAAAGTTCCCACTGTCAGGTCTAAATGTATATTTTCTTCTACAGTGGTGGAACTTCCAGCAAAACCATAGAGCAAGGCTGCAATTGGTTGGAGTGCTTCTTGATTGATCTTGAGTAGTCAGAAAGTATCTAGAGACAGAATGTCTGCAGATGATCCAATATCAACTAAGACTCTGTAGTTCACGTGATTTACCAACCTAACATTGATCACAATAGCGTCCTCATGAGTGTTGTGGACATTAACTAGCTTCTTTTCTGCAAAATTGATTGGTTCACTTTGAACGAAACATGTCATTGCTGACGGCTCAACAGCGCCTACAACACGTGTACTTTGCTTAATTTGCCTTGTTGACTTGGGAGTGGGCCATCCAAATATAGTATTAATTATGAGTCCTCATCCTAGGCACCATTGGAGTTTTTCCTCTTGACTCTGTCCTATCTTGGGGAGGAGTCCTGCTGCCCTTCTCGAGGGAGGTGAGGTTTTCCCGTGATGAGCAACTTTCATGTTGATTTAAGTGCTCTCTGGCAATCAATTTCTCAATTCTACTTTCAACATACGACAATCATTAGTATGACACCCTCTATCTTTGTGGTATTGACAATATTTTGACATGTCAGCCCTATTTTGGGGCGTGCATGTAACCTCCTAGGGGTTTTTAACAACCTTGAGTCTCCAGAGTCTCGAATCAACATCAAGACTGCAGATCGTGACTTATTCAAAGGGGTGAATGCTTCTTCATCCTCTTCCATCACTCGCTTGCATGCCACTCCTGTCTAGGCTTTGGATATTTCGTCTGGAAATGTGACTTAGAACTTGATTCAAGAGTCTTTCGTATGATGGGTCTCTCCTGATCCTTGTAATGACTACGATTTGCTTCTAAGACCTCCTCTACTATGCCCATCTCATATCCTAGGCCCAACAACTCCGCCAGTGTCTTGCGTTTTTTCTCAATAATAGAGGTATCCAACCTTTCATTATTTACAGCTCTCTTGAAGGCTGTGAAAGCCACTTTATCATCAAGGTCTTTGACCAGGATGCAAACGTTATTGAAGCGAGTGATGAAGTCTTGAATAGACTCTGAACGTCCCCATTTAAGGTCTAGCAAGTTGTCCTCTGTCTTATCCTTTTTTATTCCACTTTTGAACCTTGCTACAAAGGCATATCCCAACTCTGTGAAGTTGTGAATGGAGTGCTTGGGCAAGAGGGAAAACCAGGTTGTGGCCGGTCCAGTTAACGAAGTTATGAAACATCTCCATTTAATAGGTTCCCCTCCCCCTCACATGGTCATGGTAGATGTGAAGTGACTTATGTGCTCCATGGGATCTGTAGTTCCAATATAAAGTGTAAAAGTAGGGGTATGGAAACCTATCGGTAAAGGTGCAACCTTGATCTGAGGTACAAAAGGATGCTGACTCAGTACAAGCTGAACTTCATCAGGGAGCTTCTGGTCAAGTTGATAGAGACGCTCGTTTATGTCCCTAACTTGACGATATAGACTCTCATCAAGAACAAATACAGAAGTTTTGGAGCCTCTGTTGTTAGATAAAGGACCTTTGGACTCAACCACACTCTCCCTCAATTCACATTGAGGTTTTGAAGCGTAAGGTAGCTTTGCTCCAGCTCCAGGGAAGGAATGTCTGTCTGCATGAGCACCTAATCTTCCAAAGACAAATCGGTGTCCACCTTCATCCACAACTTTGGCCTTGCTCTTCCCCTTATGCCTTTCCTGTTGAACATGAAGCGTATCTGCTTCATTTCCCTGGGCCCTGTTGTGGTGACCAATAGGGGAAGGAACCACTATTTCAGGTAGAACTACAACAGGGGCAAAGGGTGGCATGAGTTGGCTGCATTGGTTCACCATTGACTAGAAGGAACCCATTATTTCCAACAATTTTGGCTGTAGATCCATCAATTGTATAGGATCTGGAGTAGAAGTAGGAGTGACTCCTTGCATAAGGATTTTTGCATGTAACTCTGCAGTGGCTGTTAGATGTTCAGGTACTACAAGCACATGTGTGTCCTTGGAGGTCCCCCCCCCCCTTTGTGGGCAGCCCCCTCTTCTTGACATGGGGATTTTCCTGGGGATTTGGAACCATGATCACCTAATTTATCTTCGGCCATCTTTCTTTTTACAAATGTCCAAAAAATCAGAGGGAAAAGCTACTGATGACTTTTTGTTAGCGTTTCCCACAAACAACGCTAAATGTTGTTCCGAAATCTGATTGAGGACCCACTAATTATCTCTTGACACGAACCTGGCTCCTGAGTATAAAACAAAAGTGAGAGTGGACCACCTCTCTAGACGGGAAGCCACCTCCAATGATTAAGTTAGTAAATGGAAGAACATGGATCCTCCTGGAGAGGAGTAAATGCCCAAGAAGATGAAGAGTAGAATGTCTTCTTGGGGTAGTTGCAGGTGAGTAATGGCTAGAGATAGAGAGTTCAACCTGACTTACATGATGGATCATTGTGATATATACAGCAGGTCCATACCTCAAAGGTGAGTGGATGCATCATAACCTTATGATCTCCTTGTTCAAAAATGGAGGGTGAAGATGACCTCTAGATCGTAGGTTGATCAACAAGCCAAGGTCCTAATTTGCGATACAGATGTGAGTAATCTCACCGAATCAAGGGGTTAGTCTCACGTTAACTTTGATGTGACTTCAATCCCCAGCTAGGTAGACAAAACGTGAGGGCGTTGTACTCGAGGGTGGCTTGATGTTACACGTCAGCACCTTACCACTTCACCTGGTCCATCACGTAGATCCACTCGCCCAAATAAACTCCCTGCCTTTATGAAAGACTATACTTTCTAGAAGGGGATCTCAAGTGGTTGTCATTGGAGGGACGAGATTGCCTCAACTCAAGTGGTTATCATTGGAGGGACAAGATTGCCTCAGCTCAGATCAGATGTAACCGTTTCATGTTTTCAAATTCCTTTATATTGTAACAGAGTACCGTAGTTCAGCATGAATAGATAGAAGCTTAATCTCTATTCCTCAATTCTCTATTTCTAATGCTTCTCTCTTGTCTCTGAACTACTCTTCTTCTTCCTAATTTTCTCTAGATCTGTAACAATTTGGTCCGACCTGCCCGGATCCCCATGGCTGAAGGAACCAGAGGACGCCAGGCTGAAGAATTACTTTGACAGCTTAGCTCAACACCAACTGATCATGCTAATAAGATTGGCTCTCTTCAGGAAACAATGGCTGAACAACGGGACTCGTTAACTGAGCAACGACTGATGTTAGCAGAAATAATGGCTAAGCTAACAGCTATGGATGAAAGGCATACGATCGATATTTCAACTCCAGTTAGCAGGGGAATCTTAGGCTCTCCTCCAGGAACTTCCAGTAGCTCTGTTGGGATTCATGCGAGACCAGCACGAGTGGATTTACCAAAGTTTGACGGAAGTGATCCGATCGGATGGGTGTTTCATGCCAATAAATTTTTTGAGATCCACAGTACACCAGAAGAGCAGCAACTCAACTTGGCTTCAATCCATATGGAAGGGGTCGCTCTACAATGGTTCCAATGGGTAAGCAAAATAAAACTCTTCTCTACTTGGTTGGCTTTTACCAGAGCACTTGAGATCCGTTTCGGTCCAACTGATTTTGAAGATCCAAGAGCATCCTTATCTAAGCTGATGCAGATAACAGTAGCAGATTACCAATCTTAGTTTGAAGCTCTAGCAAATCGAGTGGATGACCTACCTAACGATTTCTTGGATAGTTGCTTCATCTCTGGACTCAAATCTGAGCTCCGCCATAAAGTAAAGGTGTTTAGACCGACGGAGTTGTTGGATGCTGTAATGCTGGCTAGAATACAAGAGCAAAAACTTACTGAAACTAATAAGCAATTTGCACGACCATCGGCCTAACAGAACTGATCTTCCACGCCCTCTCTGCCATCAACAGTGACTAATACAACAAAAATTCCAGCACTACTAGTGCCGTCAACGGGTACATTCTATAAAAAGTTAACTCTCGCCGAACTTCAAGCTCGTAGGGAAAAGGGATTATGCTACAGCTGCGAAGAGAAATATTCTCCAGGTCACCATTGTAAAACGAAGCAACTCTTCTTACTTGAATACAAAGAAGATGACGGAACAGAGAATTCCGTTGATCAAACAAAGATTGCAGACACCGAGTCGAACCCACTAAATGAACCGGCTCGTGAAATGTTCTCCCTTATGGTTTAGATTTACCAACCACGTTACGCCTAATCGGGTTCATTAAGGGTCAACCGGTTCAAGTACTAGTTGATGGAGGTAGTACTCACAATTTTATTCGTAACGAGGTTGCACAACACCTAACTCTGCTGAAACCTGCACGTGGCATATCGGTATTGGTTGGAGGTGGAATAAATTAGCATGTGAAGGGTACGTGCGTGGCATGACACTTCAAATGCAACAGCATATTGCTGTTCTAGATGCATACATATTGCCAATATCCGGAGCAGATGTCATCCTAGGGGTACAGTGGTTCTTGGGCCCATCATCTTCGACTATTGAAAATTGACAATGCAATTCCAAGAAAAACATCAAACGGTTCTGCTACAAGGAGCTACAACACACGTACCATACCAATTGTAATGTCATGGGCTCAGAAAAGCTTGCTCGGCCCATGATACAATAAATCTATTACGGTTAGAATTGAATTCAACCCAAAAGCCCATTGCAACTCCATCACAAGCAGGATTACAAGAATTATTGGATCGATATATAGACGTCTTCATTGAGCCCACAGGGGTTCCTCCAAAAAGAATCTATGACCATGCGATCACACAGGGGCTCAACCAGTGAATGTTTGACCTTACCGTTACCCTCATTTTTAGAAAGAAGAAATTGAGAGACAAGTCACTGGAATGTTGAGCAGCGGTGTCATACGATCCAGTATTAGCCCATTCTCCTCACTAGTATTACTTGTTAAAAAAAAGATGGAACCTGGCGTTTTTGCGTCGATTATCGCGCTCTCAACGCCATTACTATCAAGGATAGATTTCCTATCCCTACCGCCGACGAACTATTTGACGAGCTTCATGATGCCTGTTTCTTTTCTAAATTGGATCTCTGGCATCGGATTTCATCGATTTGGGTGAGGACAGAGGATGTCAAGAAGACCGCCTTCCGCACACACGAAGGACATTACGAATTTCTTGTAATGCCCTTCGGCCTCACGAACACTCCAACGTTTCAAGCAGCCATGAATCAGATATTTTGTCCATATTTGTGCCGGATTGTGCCGATTTTCTTTGATAATCTATTAGTATACAGTACAAATTGGCAAGAGCATTTGCAACATCTTCAATTTGTGCTGGAAATCTTATGGCAACGCCAGCTATACACTAAGATGAGCAAATGTTCATTCGGCAAAAAAGAGATCGATTATTTAGGGCATATCGTCTCTGGCAGTGGACTCTCAATGGATCCAGCGAAGGTATTCGCCGTTACAGCTTGGCCAGTTCTTACAACACAGAAAGAGGTAAGAGGTTTTTTAGGATTAATAGGATATTACCGTAGATTCGTTAAAGGGTATGCCTAGATCACCTTACCATTAATTGATCTTCTTTGCAAAGGAGAATTCTCTTAGACAACCACTGTAGAACAAGCATTTTGTCAATTACAAATAAGTCTTGTACAAGCTCCACTACTTGCACTGCCTAATTTTTCAGAAGCATTTGTGGTTGAAACCAATGCGCCAGGAGGAGGCATAGGAGCAATTTTATCACAACGAGGCCATCCCATTTCTTATTATAGTCGGAAATTATCACCAAAATTACTAGCATCATCTACTTATGCAAGGGAAATGTTTGCGATTACTCAGGCGATTACCAAATGGAGACAATATTTGTTGGGGAGTAAATTCATCATCTGCACAGATCATGGCAGCTTGCGTGAGCTCACCAATCAGATCATACAGACGCTGAAGCAACAATATTGGGTAAGTAAATTGCTCGACTTTAATTTTGAAATTCAGTATCGTGCAGGAAAAGAAAATCAAGGGGTCGATGCTCTATCCCGAATACCTCACCTCTGCACTCTCGCAACAATTTCTCCCTCTGGCTAGTTTTTTGGAAGCTCGCAAACAGAGACATTGAATTCAATCGAATTAAAAGAAATACTAGAAGGAATTCGTCTCAACTCAGAAGGATACCAGGATTATGAGAAAAGAAATGGAATTTTACTCTACAAGGGACGAATTCTTCTCCCAACAACCTCAGCCCTGCGCCATCAATTCTTAAAGGAATGCCATGACTCACCTGCAGGTGGTCACGCTGGATATATGCGAACATTAAAATGCCTGACTGCAAACGTTTGGTGTACAGGGGCAGCCAAAGACATTCGCCGTTACGTCGCCAAATGTATAACCTGTCAACAATTCAAATCACCAACGCAGACTCCAGCAGGTCTCCTTCAACCACTTCCAGTATCGAATAGAGTTTGGGAACATATCACCATGGATTTCGTTGTGGGACTTCCTTCTTCTCAAGGAAAAACAACAGTCATGGTTGTAGTTGATCGGCTGTCTAAATACGGTCATTTAAGCTCCCTGCCCTCCGGATTTACAAGTATACAAGTTGCTGCAGACTTCACCTCTGATGTGGTCCGCCACCATGGAATTCCTTGCTCAATAATTAGCAATAGAGATTCAATTTTTCTCAGCAACTTCTGGAGGGAACTCCATCGTCTTCAAGGTACCACCTTATCATACAGTACCGCCTACCACCCGCAAATGGACGACCAAACTAAGGTACTTAATCGAACTCTTGAGATGTATCCTCGTCAATTTGTTTCTGACGCCCCGCAACGATGGAGTAAATATTTTGAATGGGCAAAGTTGTGGTAAAACACTTCTCACCATTCTGCCATTAGTACCACGCCTTATCAAGTTCTTTACGGCAGACCACCGCCCACACTGAGTCGGTATATCCCACGCTCCACCACCAACGCCACTGTTGAGGATGAGTTGCAGAGTTGTGAAACTATTTTAGCCACTTTGAAAGCCAGTTTAGCCAGAGCTCAAGAACGCATGAAAATCCAAGCTGATAAACATCACAGGGATAAAGTCTACCAGGTGGGAGATTGGGTTTTTGTACACTTGAAACCCTACCGTCAATCCTCTGTGGCACACCAACTGAACACAAAGCTGGGTCGTTGATATTATGGTCCTTATCAAATTCAAGAGCAGATTGGAAAGGTCGCATATCGGGTTGCTTTACCTGAGGGATCGCAAATACACCCTGTCTTTCATGTGTCAATTCTTAAACCATGCACAGGTGAACCTCCACCGTTTGCTTCCACTATCCAATTACCCCCACCACAGCTTCAACCTGTTTCCATACTTCAAACCCGATAGGTGCTCATTGATGGAAAGCCTTGCACGCAATTGTTGGGTTCAATGGAGCAGCCTGCCTTTAGAAGATGCCACCTGGGTAGACCATTTGGCTTTTCAGCAACAATTCCCTGCTTTTCACCTTGCGAACAAGGTTATTTTTGATGGGGAAGGGAATGTTACACATCAGCACCTTACCACTCCACCTGGTCCATCACGTAGATCCACTCGCCCAAATAAACTCCCTGCCTTTATGAATGACTATACTTTCTAGAAGGGGATCTCAAGTGGTATCATTGGAGGGACGAGATTGCCTCAGCCTAGATCAGATGTAACCGTTTCATGTTTTCAAATTCCTTTATATTGTAACAAAGTACTGTAGTTCAGCATGAATAGATAGAAGCTTAATCTCTATTCCTCAATGCTCTGTTTCTAATCCTTCTCTCCAATCTCTGAACTACTTCTCGTCTTCCTCATTTTCTTTAGATCTGTAACACTTGAGCGAATGAGAAACTTCCTTGTTGGCTATGAGCATTTAATGAATCTTAGTGCATTCAATGCTAAAATTAATGCGATGATTGACATCTAAACGAAGATACGCTGGATCTTCTCACAACGTCATTTTGGCAGAAAAGTCCTGCTGTGACAACTGGGTGTTACAATGTAACTCACTTCTCAGCAAGCATTCCCTCTAGAAGTGCCAAATGAACCATCTCAGACTAGGCTTGAGTCCAATGGACTGATTTGAGTGGTTTATTCCAGTTTAACGGCTTGAAACGTGATGGATATAACACCCGATGTTCAGGTTATTGGAGCAACAAGAGCACACCAATAACACCAAACAAATCAACCTATTAAAGCCCAAATCCAATTAAATTGAGGCTTATTGAATGGGCTATGGCTGAGGGTTAAAAACCGACCGGTTTTTGGATTAGTTGGTCCAACACACTAGTGACCCATTAGCCGAACCAAACGATCGAACCACTATTGGAACTGTTAAATATCCAAACTATTAAAGCCCATTAAAACTATTTATTTTCTTTCTTTTTAGGTGTCCGAGCTAAAGTCACTAGTAATCTACTTTGATGAGTGATAAAGGATGTAATGGACTATGATTATTTATTTTCAAATCGTGAAGTGTGGAAGTATTTGGGTACACTAGGGTTTTTTTTTTTTTTTTTTTTTTATAAAAGAAATAATTTTGAATTGATTTTTGGTTTTTTCTTTAGTGAAATTTCATAGTGGGTTAAAGAGGCCAAAAATTAAGGAACTATTAACTATGTCGAGATGATAGCTTTATATGTTTCCACATTGATATCTCATGTACATGTTTTTGTTAAAACAGAATTCTAAGTTTATTTTTCTATTTAAAGAGATTTAGGAAGTCAAAGAGATTGATTTGGTTGGACCTTAAGTCCAAGAGGCAAGATCCCAGATTTTTTATTTTTAATTTGAATGGGAATATAACAATTTGATAATGGGTTGGTATTGACTTTAAAACCAATTCAACCTAGACATAAACTGCACCAATTAGATCAAAACTCTAATTTTGCTATGCTCTATGTTTGAGCTTGGTGTTTTCAGTCCAATACCGTTAAGCCCAAACTATAACTACCTCAAATCGAATCGTTGTTCAACGCTAGTAGGACTCTTTCTCTTTCTCATATAATCTCTTTTCTATTAACTTTCATGGCAATTTTCTGATAATTTTCAATTTTTGTGCATGTTTGGTATCTATTATGGAACCTAATTTTATTTAAAAGCACAGAAAATTTATCATAATACATAAAAGACAAATTTTGGGCAAAAATTCATTTTAATAATTTTTGGACTAGCTTTTAATGAGAATATACTCATATGACTTGAAAATCAATGGTAAAATTGTTATTTATGTAAGATATTAGAAAAATATATCCCTTCCCATCCATTTCTCTCTTGGACTCCTTCACTAGCTTGCGTCACATTTAAAAGTATTGCAGAACTATTTACAGCTATTCACTTACTAAACGTATATTTTCCAGTCTAAATCCTTTACCCACATGGAGAGAAAAACGTTCTACCTACATAGTTGGATCCTTAACATGTGTTTATAAGCAAATTTTTAAAGTAATTGTGATTAGTAGTGTTAAGTCTTCTTTGATCTAATTTACCAAAAAAGAAGAAGATATTGTTTTGAGTTTGCACACATGTCAAAAATTTAATTTTGTAGATAAAAAATCTTCCTTACATGTGGGTAGAGGATTCAAACTAGTCTTATTCCATAATTTATACGGGATAATAATTAGGTTTTTTGTTTTGTATTATCTTTCATTTTCCTTTTTGCCTATTTGAGAAAAATTCAAAACCATAATTCATTTTTTATAAAAATGAAAAGAAATATTATAAAACTAAAGGACAACTAGAAGAAATATAATAAAGATAAGAAAGAAAATTTGTACAAAATGAAAAGTAATCTCTCAATTGTATTGTGTTTTGGCATTTTATATTTATAGTGGAAGTAAAGATACTATAGTATATTCTCTAGCATAAAAATATTAGTGTCTATAAGAAAAATACAATATATGATATGATCATAATAGAATGTAAGTATTCAAATTGATTCTTGCAAACAATAATACACCCTTAATATTGAATGATAAATTGCTACTCATGATAGAAGGTGCATAGAATGAAAATATTAATTGTCAATATTGTAAGTTAAGGTAACTGGTGATTTTTAGTTAATATGAAAATGTGAACCGCCAAAATTGCATAATAAGTAGTTGAGATCTTCAATTAGAAATTATACCTTTTAGTATTATTTTTTTTGGAGTTATTGGCATCGATAATCAATATTATTTATAACACTCTTCCTTGAATATCCATCAATAGATTATATACCTTCTTAAAACCTTACTAAGAAAAAACCATGTGGAAAAAAATCTTCTTGAAGGAAAAAGAATGTGAATTTCTAAATAATACATATTATTAGCTGCCTCATTAAAGATGATACCAAGAAAACCCAGTGAGATGAAATTTCGGTGAAAAGAAAAAAAAGTGCAACACTTATTCTACTCCCCCTGATGATAACATTATCGAATATCTTTAAGTTTGTGCATCACAATCTTATATAGTAGCTTTTTAAAATTTAAAGTAGACATTGTCTTACTAAATAAATCTGTAAAGTTATTACTTAAACAATTTTGTTGAAAATTGATTTCATCATTTTGTTGAAGATCATGAGTGAAGACAAATTTTATGAACTATGTTTTGTCAGGCGACCCGATGAAATATTCCCCACCCCCGTGGCATCTTTTGTCACACTATTGTCCCTAGCTTTTCCCCTCTTTTTTTATTATTTTGCCCCTATGTTTGTGGGGCCCCCTTTTGGGGTTTTTGTTGTATTTTTTTCCGCTTGGTTTGCCTTGATTATCCTCTTCCCCTGTTGTCGCCTTTTTCTTTGGTGGGTGTCCTTTTTTTGGTGGTGCCCTGGCTTGTTCCTCTCTTGTTTTTGTTCCTTCTCTTATTGCGGTGCATTTTCTGTGCGTTTTGGTCCTTTGTGGGTTTTTTTCTTTTCTTCCCCCTTTGCGTTGGGGGGTTTGGGAGGGGGGTTGGGTTGGTTGTTCTTTCTTTGTGACTTTTGTTTTTGTACCTATGTGTTTTTCATTTCCTCTCCGGTTTATAGCGATAATGGGGTGGATTGGAGTTGGTTGGGTTGTTTTTATTGGTGCCTTGCCCTTTTTTCCTTTATTGTTCTCATTTGGGGGGGCCTGCGACATTTCACATATGGAGGGTGCCGGGAATTGGGATTTATTTCTTTCCGGGGGATGGGGCCTCCCCCTCGGTCCGCCCCTGTGTTTTGTTTAAATTTTAATAAATTATGTTTTGTTTTATTTCTTTTGATGTATCATCCCTTCAATTGAGCTATGTATACAACATTATCTTTACATAATATTTGCTAAAATCCCTTTTTCTTATGGAATACTACACTTTTCTTGGATGCATTTAGTTATTGATCTTAACCAAACACATTCTTAGTTTTCTACTATCTATATATATATTTGAAAAAGTAGCAACTATAGTTTTTTTATTGAATGCCATGAAATAGTTGTATTTCTACTTGAAAATAAATAGTCTGTCTAGGATCTAGCTTTGTATGGATCAAATAAATATTATGCATTTGCATAACCAGTAAGTTGATGTCCACGTTCATTTGAATAAAATAATCTCACACAACAATTCATCGAATGTATCAAATATATGTTTACTACTGTTTCGGTGTCTTCGTGTTGAAGAAGAATTAAATCTTGCTAGTAGACTTACATAAAATGCTAAATCCAACTGTAAATTGTTAGCAAGATACTTTAGTGTTCTAGTTGCACTGAAATATGGTACTTTAAGGTCAACAAGTTCTTAATTATTTTCATAGGATCGAAATGAATATTTATTTATGTCAAGCGATCTCACAATCATCCAAAAACTCAATAAATGTGCTTTATCTGTATAAAATTAATTTAAAACATTTTCTGCCTAAGTTAATTGATAAACGAATATTATATTTATCAAATGCTCAATTTACAAGCCAATATAAAGCTTTGTCTTTCCAAGGTCTTTCATTTTAAACTCTTTCTTTCAAATAATCTATTGCTTTTAAAATCTCTTCAGAAGTTGATGATATTTAAGTCATCAACATATACAATTATTATAATAAAATTAGAATTAAATTTCTTTAGAATTTTATTGTACTTATGAATTTTGAATTCTTCAGGGATTTTTATGTAAATTCACTATTGAGCTGTATAAATAACTGGAACAACATTCAAGAACGCACGTCAAGTTTTTGTGTACTACCAAATTAATAAGATATATGAAAGTGATTAAATCTGCCAAAGGAGCATATGTTTCTATATAATTAATATGAGGCCCTTGCAAAAATATTTATGTTACAAATCGTGCTTTATATCATACTATTTCATTTTAGTTTTGCACAAAAGCCATTTATACTCCACTAGCTTTATACCTTTAGATGTTTGGCCTATAAGTCCAAAAGCTTTATGTTTTTCAAGTGAATTCAGTTATGCTTAAATTGTGGCTTTCAATTTTGGCCAATCATTTCTTTATTTACAGTCATCAACATAATTAGGCTTAAGATCTTCATCTTGTTTTATTATTTCAATAGCAACATTATATGTAAAAAATTTATTGCCAACTATATCTTTTTGGGTCTTTTTTTTTATAATGATATAACTAATCGAGATATCTTTATTATATTTAAGTGTCTAAACTTCTTCTACGACTTCATGAAAAGTTATGTCTTCAAGATTTTTATGAGCAATTGTTTTTATATTATGACTATCTTAATCATTTTTTCATCTCAGTGATTTGAAGAAGATTCAAGGAGTACTTGTTTTGAGTTAATAAGATGCTAGATGAATCACGTTTTGCCTCAATATCCAAAAAATAGTGTAATGGGCCTAAGTTGATTGTAGCAAATTTCTTATTGAGTCTTTAGATGATGGCATGTACTGTATTAAGATGCTCCCCTTTTAGAACGATATCATCTACATATAATAGTTGCAAAATTACTTCATAGGAAGTGGTGAGCGTGAACATGGATGTATAAGTTGAACTTTGACAAAAGCCTTCATAACCAAGTAAAAGTGAAATGTTGGAACTAGGCATGAGGTGCTCAGGAGAAGGCCATATAAAGCCTTTTGAGATGGCAGACACGGTTTGGTTTGTCAGTTGAAATGAAGCCTTGAGGCTGCTTCCATGTATACATCCTTTGTGAGTGTGCCATTGAGAAACACATTTTTGATATCCAATTGGTGAATTGGCCAGAGTTAGAAACTGATAAGGTCAATACAATCTAAATTGTAGCTGGCTTTACAACATGACTAAATGTATCGAGATAATCTACTCCAAGTTGTTGGTTGTATCCCTTTGCAACTAAAGTTCCTTTATACCTTTCAATAGATCCATCACTCTTTGTTTTGATGCAATATACCCATTTACAACCAACTAGATTCATACGTTGTTAATAAGGCACCAAAGTCCATATATTATTGTGCATCAAAGCATTATATTCTTCTTGCATAGCAGAGACCCATCTTTTGTCCTTGGCTATTGGTTTGAAGTCTTTTGGTCCTATGGATATTGAGTTAAGAGAAGTAAGAAATGCATGGGATATGGGATGCCTTGTTGTTAGAAAGGATATAAGTACTTTAGGTTTACTATGGCTGATTTTGCTTCTTATAGCTATAGTGTGGGTATTAATAGGAATTGGAGGGATAGGCTGGGTTTCTGTTATAGAGGATGGGATGGGATAGGATGTGGTTGTTGGATGGGACGTGGATGGGAGGGGGAGGGCTGAGTTAGTCACTGGGGGTGTTGGATTTGTTGTATTATTATTAGTTAAGGGAGGGGTGATAGATGTGGATGATGGAGGTGTGAACTGAGAGAGTTGTAGTGGGGAAGTTTGTAGTTGGATAGGTAGAGAGATGGCAGGACATGGAGGTGCTAGTGTTTAAATAGTTGGTGATGAGGTGAAAAGAAAATGGGTCTCATTGAAAGTAACATAGCGAGAAATGTATGTTCTACCAGTAGTTTCATTTAAACACTGATCTCCTTTATGATATTGGCTATATCCAAGGAAGATACACTCAATGGACTTTGGTGACAACTTGTCCTATCTATATGGTTTGAGATTGGGTTACCATGCACATCCAAAAGTTCCAGTGAGTATAGTTTGGCAAGATTCCAAACAACATTTGATGAGGTGATTGACCTTGTAATATTGGTGCGGGGGAATAGCAATTGTGAAGGCCTCTAACCAATATTTTATTGGTATCTTTGGTTGAAATAAAAGAGTCAATCCCATCTCTGTTATATGTCGGTGTTTATTTTCGAAAACTTCATTTTGTTTAGAGGTGTGTGGATATGTAATTCAATAAAGAATTCCACATTCATCAAGAAAAGTTTTGAAAGCTCCTTTGGTAAGTTCATTGGCTCTATCATTTTGAAAATACTTTATGTGGTGAGAGAAAACATTTTCAACCATGTTTTTGAAATGTTTAAAACAAACGATGGCATCTGAATTCTATTTTAGTGGATACAACCATGTATAACGAGTGTAGTCATCAATGAAAATGATATAAGAAGAATAACCACTAACAGGAAGTGTCTTGGAAGGACTCCACAAATCACAATGTATCAAATGCAAAGGACGTGTAGTTTTAATCATAGAAACAGGAAAACTAGCTAGTGGTGTTTTCCTAATTGACATGCATCACAAAAGCATGAGATTTAGAACAATGAAAATATTGAAGTAAATTAGAAGAATGTATTTGATGCAAAATGATGGACGATGGATGGCCAAGCCGACAATGCCAGATCTCCGGTAAAATACTATTCCCCCAAAGAGTCAAAGGAGGCAGAACTTGGGTTGGAAATGTATAGATATTATCTTTAGTTGGTCCTTTCAGAAGGGTTACGTTTGACTTCATATCCTTAACATGAAAATGCCATGGGAAAAATTCAACAGAAACATTATTTCTCTAGTTAGTTGGGAGATGGAAAGTAGATTTTGAGTAAGCTTAGGACAACTAACTCATTATTTAAAGATAAGGAATTTAAAGGAAATTTCAAAGTGGAGGAGCCAATGTGAGTAATAGAGAGCTTCTTACCATTTCCAACAGAAACTTGTGCATCTCCTAAGTAGTTGGTTGAGTGTTAAGTAATGCTGGATCAAAAGTCATGTGTGATGTTGCACTTGAATCAAGGATCCATTTGTTGAAGCAAGTGGTGTTGTTGAATATGAACACCAACATATGAATTTGGTGGTGGGGGATTACTGTTTTGGTTTTAAGAGTGTTTGAAATAATACTTACTTACAACATGACCAAATTTTCCACAGATCTGACATTTCAGTTGATATTGAGTTAGTTGTTGTCGATTTACCTTCTGGAAGGGATGTCGTTTTGCTTGAAAAAGGGGTTTAAAGCTTGGTTTTGAAGATTGGGGTTTTGGGAAGGTGGTGTTTGGCGATGGGAGTGGTTCATTGGGTGTGGGAGACTAGATAGTGGGGAGAGCTAATGGGGATTGTGGATCAAGTAGAATAGGTGATTGATTCCCATAACCACGAATGAGTTGTTGTTCATAGGTGAGGAGTTTAGCTCATTATCAACAAAGGTGATGTGGAGGGGATATGTGAAACGATTGTGACAATGAAGGTTGTGTAATCAACGTCATTCAATGTGTAAGCTATTAATATAAATCTGTCACTTGATCGTTGATGGTTGCCAAGGAGTCAGTTATGGACTTGATCCAGTGAAGGTAGTTTACAATAGAGAGGTTGGTTATGGTAATTGTCTGTAATTCATTGCAAAAAAAAGGTATGGCGTGTTGTGGATTGTTGTTGAAACAGTTCAACTAGAGAATCCCAGATGTCTTTCATAATTTTGAGGATGAGTATGAGTGAGGAAAGACATTCAAATAGAATTGCATTGATGCAAACCCTAACAAAGTGATACGATTTTCGCTAGATAAGGTATTTAGGGTTGGTAGTGATGGTGTTGTTGGCTATGATGGTTGTAAGTGGAGTGACTAGAGATCCATCAAGGTGTCCCATTATATCTAAACTAATGAAGATGGATTCGAGTTGTTCCTTCCATAGCAGGTAATTAGAGCCATCGAGCTTAACAAAAACCAATTTTGATAAATTGGTAAGGGGAAAGGGTGTTGTAGTTGCAAGTGTTGTAGCCATGAGATTCGTAGGAAGGATTTTTGTAGGGGTAAAAAATGAAATTATTGGATCTTAACTATCTCAGGTACCATGAAAGAATTTGTATTGGGTATGAAACTTTATACTTACCATTGAGGTAAGTAATTTTATTTATAAAAGTAACTCAAGTTTCTTACAGAGATAGGACTCTTTATGACAGTCACAAGTAGTTGAGATTGGAATCTTTACAATTAGGTTGAAAAAGTATAGGGTTCTCAAATTTTGAAATTTAATTATTTGAAGTATCTAGATGGATTTTCGTTGGACTCTCTTTATCACAGTAGTCATTAAAAGTCTAGGATATAAACTCACCAACATTATCAAGATAAATTATCTTTATTGTATAATCAAAAAATTATCCTCTCAATTTAATTATTTGAACAAACAATCTCTAAAATGCAAAATGGTGACTTGATAATAAATATCCATGTAACAATCTTGTAGATACATCTACTAAAATCATATAATATCTGAATGGTCTACATGATGGGTGAATGGATCCACATATATCACTCAAATAAATTATTAAAATGTAGGGGATTCAATCATAACTTTAACTGATAATGATCTAATAATAAATTTTCCTTGAGAACAAGTAACATAGTAAACTTCATTGAATTAAGGAGTCTTCTAGCTTTTTAATTGATGATTATATGAATTTCAATAGTTTTTTGTATCATATTTGATTTGGAATGGTCCAACCCATTATATAAATAATAAAGCTATTGAAATAAATATTCTTTTGATTTAACAAAGCATGTGTTTCAACCATGTGAATATTTATGTGGTATAATTAAGAAGATAAAGTAGATAATTTTTCCAATGTGTAGAAAATCAATACAAAAAAAAAATATATATATATATATTAAAAGAAAAAAAATTACATTTAAGAGAAACAAATTAATTGAATGAGTTGTTTAATAAGATTATGAACATAGGAAAAATGCCACGTAAAGGGAGAAAAAACATTGTGATTCTAATTTATAAAAATAAAAGAGATATTCAAAGATGCAATAATTATATGGGCATTAAAAATGATGAGCCATACTATGAAATTATGGGAGAGAGTAATTGAGACCTTAACCAGTTAGGGTTTATGCCAGGAAGATCTACAACAGAGCTATTTACTTGATTAGGAGATTTACGGAAAGATATAGAGAGTGTAGCCGTGTAGGAAAGACTTTCATATGATATTCATTGACTTAGAAAAAACTTATGATAGAGTTCCTAGAAAGTTAATATGATAAGAACTAGAGAAAAAAAAGTATTGCAAGTAAATATATAGACATAGTTAATGATATGTATGAATGTTCAATGATAGGTATAAGAATAATGGAGGGATAAAGTAATGAATTCTCAATTCTAGTTGAGCTACATACATTAATGATCAATTTTAAGCCCATATTTAGTTGCACTTGTAATGAATGAATTAACTAAAAGCATTCAAGACGAGGTCTCTTGGTGTATGTCGGATTTTCTTTTTCTTTTTGCAAAATGATTTAATTAAGAAAAACAAAGAACCTCCCTAATTACAGATTTCAACCAACCAGGCCTGGTTAGAGTTTGGCCAAGTTGCATATTAGGCATCATCAAGCACTCAAGCCTTCCTTGATAGAGAATAGGTGGCAAAAATCGTTGCCCTGTGGAAAAAATGAAAATTACAAGTAGAGAAAGTTTGACTGGGCATGAATATCGAAAACCATCCTTCAACTTCCAATGACCAATGCTTCCCCTTAGGGCTTGTGTGAATGTTTCCAAGTCCACCTTGATTACTCTTCGGAGGGAGGGCATACTGTCACATCTGTTGGGCACACCATAAACAAGCTAGCCCAAAATCTGGTTCTCCTCGGATCGTATATGCTCACCTAGCTTTGCCGCACACAGCCCAATATTCATTGAAAGCTAGCTCCCTGGGCTTTATAAATAAATCTTCGCCAGGCTGTTTTGATAGTGAATCTCATTCCTTGATAACTAGATATACCAGCAGATAATGACATGAAAGTAAGAATTTCCTTCCCTCTTTCCTTGGATTCGAATCTGAAACACTCCTCTATTTTAGCAGCTAGCACTTCTGCAAATGAAGTGGGGATCTCCCTATCTATCAGTCAAGAACTCCAAGTTGCACCTTAACCAAATGCATCGAGCAAAGGTGCACTCGAACAAGGCATGATTGGCTAGCTAGCTGTTTCTATTGCGCGCGTGTCCACACTGTTTACACGTCCGATCAATAGTTAGTTACCTGCCACTTTGTTAGAGCCTCCCCGGCCGGCCTGTGGCAACTCCCTCAGCAATATGGATTCCCATGTCTTGAAGGCTTCAAGCCAGTCTTAGTCTTGCTTCTAAAAGAGAGTATGCATGTGGGATAATAAATGGACTTTAAGAATTTCGCCCATAAAATATTTGATTCCGCTCATAACCTCCCTCCAAGCAATCTTTCCAAGCTAAGCCCTATTATATATGTGACACCGGTTTGCAAAGACCTAGCCCTCCATGTTCCTTGAAAATACAGGACAATAATAAGTAAACTTTCATTAAGGGACTCATGAAGAGCTCGTACGTAGTGACATCTCGGTAAAGATCAATCAACCATGGAATGGAATTCAGTCAAATCGTCCTCCCTGATAGAAAGGTTTCTGAAGTCAGCTACAGTATTATCCTCCCTAGATACAAGACGATTCAAAACATGTCTTTTTGCTTACACTTTGGCTTTCTTTTTACAGAATACATCAACCCAAATATTATTATTATTATTATTATTATTATTATTATTATTATTATTATTATTATTATTATTATTATTATTATTATTATTATTATTATTATTATTATTATTATTATTATTATTATTATTATTATTATTATTATTATTATTATTATTATTATTATTATTATTATTATTATTATTATTATTATTATTATTATTATTATTATTATTATTATTATTATTATTATTATTTATTATTATTATTATTATTATTATTATTATTATTATTATTATTATTATTATTATTATTATTATTATTATTATTATTATTATTATTATTATTATTATTATTATTATTATTATTATTATTATTATTATTATTATTATTATTATTATTATTATTATTATTATTATTATTATTTTATTATTATTATTATTATTATTATTATTATTATTATTATTATTATTATTATTATTATTATTATTATTATTATTATTATTATTATTATTATTATTATTATTATTATTATTATTATTATTATTATTATTATTATTATTATTATTATTATTATTATTATTATTATTATTATTATTATTATTATTATTATTATTATTATTATTATTATTATTATTATTATTATTATTATTATTATTATTATTATTATTATTATTATTATTATTATTATTATTATTATTATTATTATTATTATTATTATTATTATTATTATTATTATTATTATTATTATTATTATTATTATTATTATTATTATTATTATTATTATTATTATTATTATTATTATTATTATTATTATTATTATTATTATTATTATTATTATTATTATTATTATTATTATTATTATTATTATTATTATTATTATTATTATTATTATTATTATTATTATTATTATTATTATTATTATTATTATTATTATTATTATTATTATTATTATTATTATTATTATTATTATTATTATTATTATTATTATTATTATTATTATTATTATTATTATTATTATTATTATTATTATTATTATTATTATTATTATTATTATTATTATTATTATTATTATTATTATTATTATTATTATTATTATTATTATTATTATTATTATTATTATTATTATTATTATTATTATTATTATTATTATTATTATTATTATTATTATTATTATTATTATTATTATTATTATTATTATTATTATTATTATTATTATTATTATTATTTTCAAATTTTCAGATTTTCTAGTTGTTCAATGAAATCAGTCTAATTTCTTTTATTTTTTCCCTTTTTTTATTATTATTTTTTTTAATTTTAAGAGATATTGGTCTAACTCACGAAACCTGAAAATGAAGGGTATGTAATGTGTCGTACATAAAAGCGCATGGACTGACTAATTTGTCTCTTACGGAGGATTGAGTTGAAATTGCTTCAGTCATGCGCATTTAGGTCAAGCGAAATTTCGGTCAAGATTGAAATCTTGACAGTTAAATCTCAATGGTTGATATCAAAATCTCGACCAAGATCTCGATCCGAGAGACCAAGATATACCGCATGACGGTAAATGCACAGGACTAAAGCAAGGTCCGGATTGAAACATTTGACTGGTGATTGTTTACCCAAAAAAGGACTGACAATTTATCAGAAAAAAATGTTTTTTTTGACCGACTCCTATGCCGTGTACAAAAGTGGTTGCACAGTATAGTGGCCATTGAATGTCTCCATGGGCTTAGACTTTTATGGAGAGCATATCGACCACTTAGAATTTGGATCATCTCCCCTGACCGAAAGCACTTTGTACTTTCTTTATATTTCTCAGCTACAAAAGCAAGTAGGGCTTATAAATAAACAAATAAAAATTAAGAGGGGCAAGACCCCCAATAGTACCCTGTGACCTGGTGCCCCCCCGTATCCTGTGGTTAGGAAGTGTTTGGAGAGTACAAATGTCAGGGTCGCAGATCCAGACTCAATCACCTGAATGCAATTTGATAAAGTTTCTATACTATAGTTCTTTGTGAAAAATACTTCTTAATGTTTACATATTTAAAGAGTGTTTTTCGATTTATTTTGGGTGTTTGATAAGCATGTTTCATAAACATCTCTTAAACATATTGTAAAGAAAAACACCTAAGATAAACACGTATTAGAAAATCTATTCATTGGGGAATTTCACTTGTGATCAAATATGAAGACACAGTTTTCTCAGGGACAGGGATTTCGATGTAGCAACCGATCCCATCGAACCTTGTCTATACGAAAGCAAACGACAAGTGCTTTGCATTCAAATACTTCATTTGCCGAGAGATGTTTAATGGCTTTCTGATGCGTCCAAAAATTGTTTAGCCTTCAGATTCCTGCAAAATAGACGTCAAACATGTGGGCCGATTGTGCAGTCAGGTAGCCACCTCCGAAGGTTAAATCAGAAATTGGAACACCATAGAACTCTAGCATGATGCAAAGCTTGAATTGAATGAATTAATGGAGGGAAACAATTCAATTCCCTTCACTCTGTGCGATCCTTTAGTTTATATAGATTTACCTGTTATTCTCGATTGTTAGATGCGTTCTCCTTCCTCCCTCATGGTCGTTCGATCTTAGGGTTTTTTACCCCTCTTTTGGAGTTAGTGGCAATTACCTTTGGTGGCATGATTGTGTATCCCGAATTTGACAAGAGCACGTTTCTTCTTCATGCTTACGCTACTTACGGGTTAGACCCTTGAACCGATCCCGACCGGTATCTTTGACCCAACCGTGGTCAAACGTGGTTTGGTATTATTTTCCCCTTATCATGAGCCCCTCAAGTCAAACGATCAGGATGAAACAACCGATAGCTTGGTTTGCTTTTCCTCTATCCCGACCACTAAACCTAGAAGATGAAGAGCCAGTCGTATGCTTGTTTTTCCAAACGTCACATTTATTATTTTGTCTGCGCAACGGTACACTCATCGAGCAATATGTGCTGCTCGTTATCTATGTCGAAGATGCCAAGTGGCCCTTGAAAGTTGTTTGCCATCATTACTCTCACACTCGAACTGTCAGCATACCTTAATCGTTGATCTTCATCCAATCTCGTTCGTTGATTACCTTCAATAGAACCGTCGCTCACCTCATCAATCGATTGAAGATAATCTCATCCATTCATCATCTCACTTTTGGGTCTATTTAAACCCTTCTCTTCTCAGTTTTCATCTTTCACATCTCTATTTCACGAATTTGCCTTTACTCATAGCTCTTTGTGTTCACTGCTTTGCGATTTCCAGTCTCCTAGCTTCCAGTTTTAGGCTTCATCTTACTCAAGACTTAAACAGGTAAGTTCTTTTAAACTTTGCTTTCATTCATTCACTATTCGTGCATCCTTTTCTTTTTCCTTTTACATTCGAGTCCTCTACTATAATTGCTTAAGGTCCCAATCCCTAATTTTCTTCCATTTGATACCTCAATGTTTACCCTTTACCCTACAATGGTTAGTAGTAGGACCTCTGAAGATGACTCTATCGATTGTATGACCAAAGGGGATGATTTTGCAAATCAGCCTAGCCCCCCAGTCCCAGTTGAGCTGTCGACTGACAAGAACAAGAGGATTACCGATCGCTGGTTTTCCTTTGTTCGTACTAGGAACCACCAAGGAATGCCATGGAGAGGAAGAAAATACAATCACCTCCTCCTTCCCAAAAACTAAAAGCTTCTTCTCAAGCTGTGGTTGGAGGCTCCCGATGATCGAAAAGACCATCCCATGGTCCTAGTTTTTATGTATCTCACGTTCATCCCAAAGAGGTGATATCATCTCTAGCCAATTTGTCCTTCCTTTCTCTTATTTGCTTCAGGTTCCAAACTCGAACAAGAGGTTTAACTCTAATCCTCCCAAAGAATTTTCCATCTACACCGATACCTTGAAGCGTGGGGTTCAGTTTCATTTTTCCCCTCCTTTATTCTCTGAAATTCTCAATCACTAGGAGATATGCCCAAGCATGCTTCTCCTGAACAGTTGGTGTCAAATTATTGCCCTCTTAGGCCTCTGTCTTGAACTTGACATCGCACCTTCTTTGCCTTTATTTTCTCATATCTTCTATTTGAGCAAATTTAACCCACCCGATTGGGTTTTCTTTTCAAAACGTTCTAAGTCCAAACTTGGGTGGTCAAGCAGTATCCTGGCCGAGGGTACTTGCCCCTCCAATCACAAGGGGTGGCACCACCAGTATCTATTTTGCCGAGCGCCACCGTCGGATCTCAACTTCCTGATCGCCTGGGGCAATCTTGCTTCACGTACTTAGGCGAATTGTCCTTTAACCTTGTCTCCCAATGAAAAAAGTGACATAAAGAAGATTAACTATTTGAGCGCATTAGGAGATCCATGGTTTGGCCATGGAGTACGAAGTTGTCCTCCAGATGTGGGGTTTTGCCCCTGGTGAGCTCCCGACCCCCATCTACCTTATACTTCTATCTGTTATTTCTTCTATCAATGCCTCCACGCTACAATCCAAAGGCGGTGAAAGCCATGGCTTCCAATGGATTGGAGGCGGCTGAGGATCGGTCAGCACGGACGAAGGGGAAAGAGACCAAAGCTGCATCTCCAAAGGTCACCACTTAGGCCCCAAAAGGGGTTCTTAAAACTCTTCTAGAGCCTTCGGGGAAAGGTAAAGCTCCCGTGGACGTGGAGGAGTGCACTCACGATGATGTTCTCCTTACCAAGAGGAGGCATGATCTTCAAGATGATGCTATTTCAAAGAAGCAACGTTCGGGGACCGAGGAGAGGGAGATCAGCATTCCTCTCTGGAAGTTGAAGGTGACCGATCGCATCACCCGAGAACAACAAGGCTCTAGAGTGGGGCACGTTTGGACAGATGCCAGCTGAAAGCAAGAGCCTTGAGTCTGTCACTGATTAGGAGTTCGTGAACTCCTTGGTCAAGTAAATTTCTTCATATAAACTTCTGTTATGAAATTTATAAGTACTTTTGTATTCCTGAACGCGATTGCTAAACTTTCTTGTTTCTCGCAAGGTAATTGTAGATAGCTTTCACCAGCAGATGGAGGGTATCCTTCGAGTCAGATGTCTCAACATTCAGACGAAGCAGCTGGAGGAGGAAGTAAGGGTGAAAGGAGCTAAGGTCTCTTGGCTAAAAGGAGAGAACCAAAAACTGGAGAAGGCCTCAAAAGATTTGGAGGTGGCCGTCAGGAGGATTGGAAGCCTTGATTGGGAAGTGAAGAGGCTTCAAGGGATGATGAAGGAATCAAAGGTCAAGATTGAGAGCTTGGTCAAGGAGAAGGAGGAGCTCCAGGATCAGGCCTCTCCTTCCAAACTCGAGGAGATCCTTGTGGAGGCCTGGAAGGCTTGCATTCGGAAGTACTTGAACAGCAAGCCTTTCAATGAGCTATTGGTCCCCTTCAACACTCAGGCTTACATTGTCACACCCCACCCGCCGGTCTCGGTTACCCGCCCGACAACCCGTGGGAGT
The DNA here is from genome assembly GCF_041222555.1 of Hakea prostrata. Taxonomy (NCBI): domain Eukaryota; kingdom Viridiplantae; phylum Streptophyta; class Magnoliopsida; order Proteales; family Proteaceae; genus Hakea; species Hakea prostrata. The sequence continues at coordinate 29,346,630 of NC_142602.1, forward strand.
GATCGGTCATAGGATCCACGGTTTTAGTCTATCAACAATATTAAATACAAATAAAGATAATCAAGAGCAATAAATGTTCAATAAATGAATTAATGGAATACCAAGAGTCCAAATACTCCAATAACAATAATAAAGGAAAGAATAATGAATAAAAATGAATAGAGTTCAGCGGAAGTAAACAAAAGAGTTATATCAATTTCTTTCCAGTTTCCTTTTCTAAGGTTAAATAATGTTTTTCATGAATCTCAAGATAGGGTGTCCTCCAGTTCTTCTCCATTCGTTGACCAAACTGTCTAACCACTTTTCGTCTCTAACCATCAATAGGTGCGATAAGCGCACTCCATGCACCCGCAGGAAGTCTCTCACAGGCTATCTCCATTTCCCACTAACGGTGCCACATCCTCTTCATACGGGATGGTTCCTTCATAGGAAACCAGTCCATCTTCCTGTACAATTCCTTCTTCTGTGTAGGCTAATAAACATATACAAAATAAAGGCGTGAGTTCTAAAGAACTCAGTAAGAAACAATCACAAATCCCATCAATTATCCAACAAATCATAAATACATAAATGATATGAATGAGTGCAAGGTATGAATGATACTATGATTTCTAACTATGCAGGTCTCTAATAGTTGACATGCTTTAAGATATACACCAGCCCTCCTCTGGGTAGGTCTAATCGCACTGATCTGGCAAGGACTGGTTACCTCTGTAGGGATCCTGGGCAAAAAGGGAAAGTCCACACCTGGCTCTCAAACCATGGCTAGGGTTAAGTCAACACTCTCTCACTACGACCGTTGGTAATGAGTACTGGCACATGTCGGGGTTTCTAATCCAATGCAAGGTCATACTGGTAACATGTCTACATGAAGTCCAGATACATCCCCTATGGCACCAACCAACTTGGTTCAGTATCCTTTGCAACCTAGGAATGAGAATCCTCACAGACTGGCTACCGCTATTGGACTCCACTCCTTAACCCTATGGTCATCCACATATTATTGGGGTGGAAGCTCTCATGACTCCTCACGACACCCGGTCCGTTCATTGGAAGTCCATGAGCCCAACCCTAACATATGCAATCCTACCATTTACATGACTAACAGTGGACCAACATCACATCACTGTCATCACGGGTCACTCGGTTTCAATCCCCCTACTCGAAGGGTAGTAGCATGTGGGGTACCTAGCCATGCACTTCTAGACTCTACCTAAGAATGTCATCAAACAGTCATGACAGTGCTGGAGACATCAGCAGGCATGTGTTCCATTCCAAAGCCTTCTGATATCCCAAGCTAAGATATCCCAAAAGAATACCTCTTCCATCAGAACCATATACTAACCATCATCAATACATAACATTCATAATCAACACAGTATATATGTAAACAAGACAAACAACAGTAATATAATAAGATTAATATATAAGACATGAATACAACAACATATATAAAGAAATACTAATTCTAATAGACATTGGACTAGCATGTTCAAGTCTATTCAAAAGATAGGATTGATTGTCCTTACCTGCATATAAGTAAACTGTCCGTAAAAAGAGATCCATTAACTATTACAAGTCTTTCTTTTCAAACAGAGTATACCTAAACACAGTGTTACAATATTATATGAGTTAATTGGATCAAAGTGAATCAGAACCAAAAGTCATTTGGTCACTGTTTACCAGCCGGTCGCTCGGGCCGGTCGCTTAAGTTGAGCGACCACCACTAGTGACCGCCCCAAAAACAGAGAGTTTAAATCCGAAACTTAGGCTTCTAATCACCCGTTTTCAATCCGGATTTTGAGTGATCATGGCCTAAGTCTCAAATCTAATACTCCCAAAGCCAAAGGGTGAAGGAAATCCTAACAATTACCATCATTGGGTTACCCAGAACTCTCCCTTGGACTGGATTATCCTTTTCAAGAAAGCAGGGTTTCGTTTTCGGATAAATCACCTCAAGTAGATTGGAAAGAGAGTCACAATGATCAAAGAGGGTAACCACCATGATGAGGGGATGGGTTAACACTAAATTAAAAGACAAAGAAGATAAAGGATGAAGGGTGAATCCATTACCTCACTTCAGAAAGCTAGAAAAAGGGAAGGACTGATCTCCAGATCACTGCCAACACTTCAAATCCACTTTCGGAACTTCCCCGCAGCCATCTAACCTCCAAAATTAGAAACCACGAATAAAATATTCGTAACTTGGACGAGGGTTACCTTTTATAGAAGTCAGGGGGCAAAATAGGGCAAAAACTCCGAAAACAGACCGGGCGGTCGCTCCAGTCGATCGCTTGGTTTGATCGACCGCCACTAGCAACCGCCCCCATGTAATTTTCCATACAAGGGTGCTTTTGCTAGGGGGTTGATATCCAAGTGCAACCTAGCCCTAAAGAAGAGATGGGGGAGGTCTTACCTTCATTCCAGACATCTCCGAACAACACTTGTCTTCCAGAAGACCAACCACCAAGCAAGGCAGGCTCATTAGACAAAGGATCCAGATCCATGGGTTCAAGGTATGGATCATGGACTTCTATTTGGACACTCCACAAACCTACCCGACTAGACCTTCGGGTTCTCGGACTTGCAATACGGATCTCGGGTTAGAAATACGGGGGTTGTTACATCCCTCCCTCCTTAAAAGAAATTTCGTCCCCAAAATTACAACGTACCTAAAGGTCCAAAAAGGTGAGGATACTTGGACCGCATCTCATCTTCTTTCTCCCAAGATGCTTCCTCAAACAAATGATTCTTCCATCTGATCTTCACCAAAGGTATAGTCCGGTTTCTCAACTGCTTGTCCTTCCGATCCAAAATCTCAGCCGGTTCTTCATCATACGTCAAATCCACATTCAAACCTTCCGGTTCATGTTGGAGCAACTGCTCTGCGCTTGCCAAGCATTGCCTTAGCATAGACACATGGAAAACATCATGCACACTAGCAAGAGACAGAGGCAAAGCCAACCGATAAGCTATTGGTCCAATCTTTTCAATAATGTCAAAGGGACCCATATACCTAGGGCTGAGCTTTCCTTTGATATTAAAACACATGACTCCTTTCATTAGCAAAACTTTCAAAAACGCACGCTCTCCAACTTGAAACTCAAGGTCAGACTTTCTTTTATCCGCATAAGACTTCTATCGAGACTGGGCAGTTTTGATCCTTTCTCTAATCATATCCACCATGGTACCGGTAGTTTCGATTAGATCAAGGCCAAGAACACGCCTTTCCCCAACTTCATCCCAATACAGAGGAGTTCTACAAGTCTTTCCATACAGAGCTTTAAACGGGGCCATTCCAATAGTAGACTGATAAATGTTATTGTAAGCAAACTCCACCAAGGCTAGGTGGTCATCCCAGTTACCACTCATATCTATGACACACGCTCTAAGCATATCTTCCAAATCCTTCCGAAATTTGCCATCGGTCGGGTTTTTTTTTTGTTTTTCTTTTTTCCCCGGGTCCCCCAGTCTTACCACATTATTCAAAACACGAGTAAACCTCGGTCGGGCCATCCGACCAATGCTCGGCCCTGTGTCTTCCACATTATCAACATAAAGTCGGGCCAACTTATCCATAGAATAGGTGATCTTCATCAAAATGAAGTGTGCCAATTTGGTTAATCGGTCCACTACCACCCATACTGAGTCATTTCCTTTTCTAGTTTGGGGTAGACCGGTGACAAAGTCCATAGCAATGTCTTCCCACTTCCAACTAGGTACTGGAAGAGGTTGCAGAAGGCCGGACGAAGGCTGCCGGATAGCTTTCACACGTTGACAAATTCAACAAGCGTGAATTCTTACTGGAGAAGATGCTTTGGGTTTGCTAAGCATTGTCTTAGCATGGAAACATGGAATACATCATGTACACCAACTAATGAAGAGGAAGGACTAATCAATAAGCAACTGATCCAACCTTCTTAATGATCTCCAAGGGTCTAATATACCTAGCACTGAGCTTTCCTTTAATGTTAAATCTCATGACGCCCTTCATTAGTGACACCTTCAAGAAAGCTCGTTCATCAATTTGAAATTCTAAATCTGCCCTTCTTTTATCCACATAGGACGTCTGTTTAGACTATCCAGTCTTAATTCTTTCTCAAATCACATCAATCACAACACTAGTGGTCTTGATCAAATCTGAACCAAGAACACGTCTTTCTCCAACTTCATCCTAATAAAGAGGAGTTCTACAAATACGCCCATACAAAGCTTTAAATGGAGCCATTCCAATTGTTGATTGATAACTGTTGTTATAAGAAACTTCCACCATTGCAAGGTGTTCATCCCAATTGCCGCCCATGTCTACAACACAGGGTCAAAGCATATTTTCTAAAATCTGAATGGTCTTTTCCGACTTTCCATCCGTCTGAGGATCATGAGTAGTACTTAAACTCAGCTAAGTTCTTAGTGCTTTCTCTAGACTGCTCTACAATTGACAGGTAAACCTTGGATCTCTATCAAATACAATGTTGATTTAGTCAATCTATCCATGGTATAAGTAATCTTCATTGGAATGAAGTGAGTTGATTTAGTCAATCTATCCACTATTACCCATACCGTATCATTTCCTTTATTTGAACGAGGCAAACTTGTGACGAAGTCCATAGCAATATCTCCCCACTTCCAATTGGCTATTGGGAGTGGTTGTAGAAGACTAGATGATGGTTGTCTGACAACTTTCACCGGTGACAAGTACCACACCTAGCAACAAAGTCTTCAACATCATTTTTCATTCTAGGCCACCAAAAATGTTCCTTCAAATCTTGATACATCTTGTTACTACTAGGATGAAAAGTGAAAATAGACTTATGAGCTTCACTTAAGATTTCCTTCCTTAGTTCTTCTATAGCTAATACACATATCCTTCTTCTGAACATCAAACCACCATCAAAGACTAGGGAGAAACCCGATATTTCCTGCAAATTTGAAGAAATCAACTCAATCTTCTTCTTCAAATCTGAATCAGTTGGTTGCAATTCTATAATTCCGTCTCTTAGGTTCTATATAACTAATATAGTTGCTAGAATAGCTTTAGAACATTTTGGTAAAATTTCTACTCTGAATTCAATGATGGAGTACAACAAAGGTTTACTTAGAGATTCCAGATCTACGGTTGGTTGGTTACTCTTTCTACTTAAAGCATCAACAACCACATTTTCCTTCCATGGGTGATATTTAATATCACAATCATAATCCTTCACCAATTTTAACCATCTAAACTATCTCATATTCAATTCCTTCTGGGTGAAGAAATATTTCAAACTCTTGTGATCAGTGTATATTGCTATTCTTTCACCATACAAGTAACGAAGACAAATCTTTACAGCGAACACTACTACTACAAGTTCCAAGTCATGCATAAGGTAGTTATTTTCATAGTCTTTAGCTTTCTAGACACATATGCCACTATCTTGCCATGCTGCATTAGGACACATCCTAAACCAATCTTAGATGCATCTGTATACACTATCAAACCTCCAAAATCCTTTGGTATAGTCAACACTAGATCATTAGTCAACCTCTTCTTGATTTTTCCTAAAAACTCTTTTCAAGCTTCATTCCTTACTAACTTGACTCCTTTCCTGGCCGATAATTTGGAGAAATTCTCGATGAATCATCGATAATATCAACTCATACCAAGGAAACTTTTGATCTTTGTGATTGTCTTCGGTCTATCCCAATTTGCCACAGCCTTGATCTCAGGGTCAACTCTAATCCCTTCAATTGATACTATGTGTCCTAAGAACATTATTCTTGACAACCAAAATTCACGCTTGTTGAATTTTGCAAACAAATTCCTCTCTCTTAACTGTTGTAAAGCGAATATCAAGTGCTCAACATGTTCCTTTTCATCCTTTGAATAGATCAGGATGTCATCAATAAATATGATGACGAACTTATCCAATACATTTTGAAATATTCGGTTCATTAAGTCCAAGAATGTTGTATTAGTAAGACCGGATGGCATGACTCTAAACTCATAATGCACACATCTGGTCCTAAACACCTTCTTACAAGTATCACTAGCCTTCACTCCCAATTGGTGATACCCAGATCTCAAATCAATATTAGAGAACACTATTGCACCTTTCAACTGAACGAACAAGTCATCAATTCTAAGAAGGGGGTACTTCTTATTCGTCAGTTTGTTCAACTCTTGGTAGTTTATGCACAACCGCATAATGCCATCATTCTTCTTCACAAACAAAACTAGGGCACCCCAGGGTGAAACTATAATAACCCTTGTAATTCTAACCTGGGATCTATATTGCATGTCCATGAGTACCAGAAGTTCTAACCGGAAGAAGTTGTGGGCTATTCGGATTGAAGCCCATGATCCATAACTTGAGCCTATGGATCTTGGTATTTCTGATGAAGAACCTGCCTTACCGGGAACCCGAAGAAGATCTAGTGGAAACCCTGATGGATTTCTAGCTTGTTAAGTCGAGTTTGAAGATGTTCGAGGTCAAGGTAAGAACCCTCTCACGTGTTGGTTTAAGTTAAATTGGTGTTGGGGCTCAACAAAAAGAAAAAAGCACCCAAGTACTCAGGGGCGGTTGCTTAAGGCGGTCGATTGACCCAACCAACCACCCCAAGTGACCGTTCAGTCTGGGTGCTAGTTTTAAACCCTTTTGCCCCCGGCCCTCTATAAATAGTCACCCATGACCTAATTTCACACTATTTTATTCGTGGAGGCTACTGTGGATGGTTGGGAGACTATGTACATGTGTTTGGTGGTGAAGAACCCCCGAATCGCGGAGAAGGCTTGGATCTTGCTTTGACTTCTAAATCTTTTGAAGTTTAGTTAAGCACACTCTCTTTTTACTTGAATTCTTTATTGTTAGAGAGTTGTTCCTCCCTCTAAAACTTTGTACTGGTGAGTTGGAGTGTTTGGAGTCCTTCCCATAAATGATCTTGACTAGATCAAGCCCGAAGATGGATTTCCTATATCCAAATCAAGGGCATATTTTAACGAATAAGATGAAGTGGATTTTAGATCTTTCTCTTTTATAATTTGGAGTGTGATGACCTTTCTGGAGTTGAAATTTGGATTTAAATCACCCCAAAATCCTATCGAGGATGGGTGATCAAAAGTCTGAATTTCGGACTTGGAATTCTGCCAGAGAGCAAGGTGGTTGCTCAAGGCGGTCGATTGGCCCAACCAACCACCCTAAGCCACTGGCTGGGTCATAGTGGCCATGTTAGTTTGGTTTTTCTCCATTTGGATCTCATACTTTAATGAAACTTCTTAACCCTAATCTAGGTGGTCTCTGAGGTCCACTAGAGTAGTTACTTGTGAGGTTTAATACATTTCTCAATAATTTTTCCGCTAAGATAGGTAAGGTTACAATTTCATACAAGATTTGACATATGATATGATAAAATGTCTATCACTTTGAACATGTATGTAGTCTTATAACCTGCTATAACATTAGTTAAATATGACTACTTGATGATGATATGTTGTGGATGATGTGAGATGTATTTGATTTATTATTTGATATGGAATAATGTGTTTGGTGTGACTATGATTGAGGGTAATCCTTGCTGGGTATTCCTAGCTTGGGATATCAAGGATTGTGGTATGGGACATTGTTCTCTGATGCCCTTTACCACATCCACCCAGCCGGTACCCTACCAAGCATACCCGGGTATGTGATCTACATCCCCAAGGATCAAGTATCGATCAACCATGCCTCCCACATTCGCGATAACACAATCATGAACAATATAATCAATGTAAAGACATATAAATAATGAGATCAAAATGAGAATAAGATAGACAACATAATCAGAGTGCGGAAATAAGCGATACCAAAGTATATAATCCAAGAGAAATAGAGTGAGTGGAAATCACTCCCTCAATAGTAGCGGAAAATGTAGACCAAATCGAAGTTAAGTTTACAAATCCAAGTATTTAAAGAAGAATTCAAAAGATGGATATCTAAACAAATGTTTCCTCCATCTTATACAAAATTTCCTCATAGGTATAAACATAAGAGACCAAGCACGGCCGCTCCCACCGCAATGTCGAACTAATCCTGGTACGAAGCATAATCCTCCTCGGGACCTTCACCGTGATCTTCATAGTAGTCAGTACCCTGAAGGTAGTATGACCCATCATAGGGTGCCTCGTAGGATGTGCCATCAGTCTGCTCAATACATGCAGGATAGTCTAACAAAATAGTTGTACAAAAAGGAGTGAGTTCAAAAGAACTCAGCAAGGCAAGTTATTCCATAATACATAAACCATATGATCCAAAACATAACATGATGCACGATGATATGAAACAGATGATGCAAATATGATTCTAACTCTATATATGCTAGTCTCTATGGAAGACATGCTTTAAGTCATAGCACCATACTTTCTTGGGTAGGTCCAGTCACTTAGCTCTGGTAGGCAATGGGTCCTGCATCCCTCGAGACAATCCATGGCTGGGGTTTCAGTCACCGCTCTCTCACATCACCATTTGGTATAAGTATTGGCGCATGTCATGGTAAAGCCTAGCCCAATGCAAGTCATCTACGTAGTCATATCAACTCAGATCCAGATAAGTCCATTCCTCGCCCCTGACGATCCTTTCCGGTATCCTTCACACTAGAGTCCTCATAGTCCTTCACTACGGACTCATAACCCTTATTGGTCATCCACAAATAATAGACGGGAAGCTCTCACGTCCTCCCATGGGTTGGTTACCGGTCTTGAGCCCGGGCCCAGTCTGCTATTTGCAACCCTCCAATGGCCTCCGTCCGCTGCTTGTCCTCTCACGGGTGGTTACCGGTCTTGAGTGCCCACAAATCCACACTACTACCATGGTTCGTTAGGTCTCAATGCCCTTCCAATTCGGGTGTGATACGACATGGACATTCTAGCCAACACCACTAGGCAAGTCTTATATGTCATCCAATAATCCGGGAAAGCGTCGATGGGCATCTTTGGAGAACATCCCATACTATTCCCTCCGATGTCTAAGGACAGAAATGTTGAAAGGACATTCCCCAATCCCAAACTATACTTATCCAATCACATTCTCAATTTCATCATATCATACATAAATGATACTTCATCATATTGCAAGATAAGTCATAACATCGTATGATCAATCATATATGTAATTGAATGAATAATCATGATAAGCAAGAGTATATAAACATAGTACTACTGTCCTAAAGTAAGCAATCATGTGATGTTCGAATACATAAGCCTACTAAGTTGCCAACATCAACATAATAATAACATAGTCTATGCATTTATGGAGATAATCGTCCTTACCTTAAGTCGAGATGAAGATGATCCAATAATCACAAAAGAATGATCCAAAGATAGTATTCAGACCCTAGACAAACATAGATGAAAGATTAGAGAAAAAATCGGGAAAATTGGAGGTCGAACGGGTCAAATTGGGAAGATACACAATTCAGTAACTGATTGGTTGACTGGCTTGGTCGACTGATCCAGTCGATCAATCAGTCGACCAAGTGAACAGTGTGGGGCTGAATAGTGAATTTTGATCCGAAACCTAACTTCTGGGGCTCGAATCACTCTGAAATTTGGAGGGATTGTTAGTAACAGTATAAGAACACTATCTAACAAGTAATTAGCATAATCTAATGGTCTAAATAGGAATACCCAAATTAAAACCCTAGGTTCTATATACAAGAATCATAGTTTTCATAAGAAATCAAATGCAATTGAAAGGGGGAGCTAGGGAATCAGCTAGGGGAAGTGATAGGCAATAGATTACAATCAATTGCTAGCATGAAATTAGACTTAGTATACTTCACATTTCAGTTTAGGACAAGTAATCAAGTTGTTAAAAAAGAATCATGGAAATGCATATATAAGAATCAAAATGGGGGCATAACATAGATGGATTGAGAGGGGTTTAAGCAAATGAAGAGGAGAAAACACATGAAGTGGTGGTTGCAAGGTTGCAGCACCAACTTCATGGTTACAACAGCAAGTATGAGGAGTGATTAGAGTAGAATAGAGAGAGAGAGAGAGAGAGAGAGAGAGAGAGGAATCATACCTTAAAGATGATCTTGAGGGTTGGAAGCAATAATTGGCAATGATTTGGAGCAATGATCCTTCACCACTGCCAAGAAAGTGCTTTGGGAAGCTCTCTCCTCGTTCTCTGGAGTCCAAATGAGCAGAATAGGGTTCAAGTCACGAGGTTCACTTAAGTAGAGAGAGAATATCCAAAAAGCATCTTTTTCTCGAATTTGGGCATCCTTTGGTCGACTGATTGGCGGCCAGTTGACCAAGCCAGTCGACCAAGCAAGTTCAGCAAGCTTGGTGCAGGGAAATGGAAGGCCAGATGGGGTCAAATTGGTTGGGCTTTTCCTACAATTCAATCAACAAGTCTAGATCAAAGAATTACCTTCGAATCGAGTCCGAAAGTGCATTAGATACTTCAAATAATTCACCCCTCTTCTAGGTGCAATTTCTCACCGAACACTGACAGTGCATCCAAGTAAGGGGCATCATCGTCAATGTCCATGGGCTCGGAATCAAACACCAAGCCTTTAACTAAGAGGACCCACAATTCTCTTCTACCTCCGCTTCGGGTCTTCGGACCTACAACCATCAAAGATTCCGGATCGGGGTCAGGGTTAGGATAGGGCTGGATTTCACACCCCTAGCACTATCATAGTTGCTAGATTACATACCTAGGAGGTCTAGACTGCATGGTTAGATACATTTACATGCTACTACTCTTTTGGCAGGGGTATTGAAGCCAAATGACCCGTGATAATGCTGGCATGACTCTATTTCATCCTATAGCGGTAGCTTGTCTGTGCGAAAACTCAATGGTCCACTACATGCAATAGTAGGGTTGCAAATGATAGGGTTGGGCTTATGGAGGCCCAATAAGCAACTTGGAAGTGTTGAGGGGAGCATCCGCCCCAACAATATGTGTATGACCATAGGGTTAGGGAATGGAATCCAACAGAGGTACCCAATCCATGAGGATTCTCATTCCTAGGTAGAGAAGGATACTAAATCGAGTTGGTTGGTGCTATAGGGGATGCATTTGGACCACATGTAGTATGTTAGCGTAGGACCTTGAATTGGGTTAGAATCCCTGACATGAGCTAGTACTTATGCCATTGGTTGTGGTGAGAGAGTGTGGATTTGAACCCAAGCCATGGTTGATTAATGAGGACTATACCTCCTTGCCCAAGATCCTAATAGAGCTAGCTAGTCCATGAGGGATCAAAGTGACAAGACCTACCAAGAGAAGGGCTGGTGTTATAACTTAAAGCATCTCTACCTTATTAGAAACTTGCATGGTTAGCTACTAGATGCATCCATACTATTGCACATCATCTTTTTTATTATTGAAGCCATGTTTATGATGTTTATGTGTATATGGGATTGTTGCCTTACTAAGTTCATTAGAACTCATTCTTTGTGGATTATTTCTATTTTCTTTAGATGACTATATGGATGTGGGAGAAGTTCCATATGTCTGGGAGAACCCTAATAAAGAGACTCTGGAGACGTCAATGAGAAGTGGTGTTGCACAACATGAAGCCTCCTATGGCTGCATGGAGTGTGCTTATAGCACCTATTGACGGTAAGAGGATCCAATTGGTTTGCCATTTGGATAGATTGATGAGAGAGGGTTTTGTGACTCCTTTATCGAGAGATTAGAAGAGAAAAGTGTCAGTCCTAAGAAAGACAAAATCAATGATTAGACTTTGAAATTTTTCCTTACTCTTTTGGACACATCTCTTTGATTCATTCTTTGGATTACATTCATTACCTTTTTATTGGATTTTGGACACTTTGTTTCCTTTATATTAATTATTGAATTGTTCTTTGCTCTTGATTTGGTATTGTGTGCATTTATTAATATTGATGGTTGATCCGTGGATCGTGTGAGGTTGGGTAAACACCTTCTCAAGTGACACATTCAGCTAACCTTGAAGTTCCTTCCAGTCTATCGTTCCCATTCTATACGAAGAGCTTTTGACATTGTAGCTGCTCCTAAAATTAGGTCAATGGTGAACTTTAATTCCCTTTTAGGAGGCAAACCCGACAAATCTCAAAAATACACCTGCAAAATCTCTACTACTTCAATATCCACCAACTGTCTCTCACCATTCGAGGCATCTATGGAAGATGCAAGTAGTCCAAAACCTCTAATCATTGCTTTGACTCTTACAGCTACTACAATGACCTTCTTGCTAGGCTTCCCTAGATTAACTTGTAGTTCAAAAGGAGGAGCACCTTCCTTTTAAAACACAAAATGGCATCTCAATGTTCTAACAACCAATCCATTCCAAGTATAACATTGTAGTCTCTCATGTCCAACTTCCCTAGGCGAGCATTCAACTCTCTCTTGCAATAGATCCAGGACAAGAATACCTCTTCTAACTTCACTACCGACCTAGTAGGAGTATTGATGACAAGATCTCTTTCCAATTTCTAGGAATAATGGTGATGTGTTCTGCAAATGATGATGCTATGAACGAATACGATGCACAAGTATTAAATAGCACAAAAGCAAAAATAGATGCCAATGGAAAAATACCTGTGACTACATCATGCTCAGGTTTAGGTTCAGTCCCGCTAACACTATAAACTTTCCCTGCTGGAGGATTCTGTACTAGTCTCACCACTATTGATTGTTGTTGCTATTGATTGTTGTTGATTTGGCTTTTGAGGGCAAAAGCAGGAAAGATGGTTTGTCTTCCCATAAGCAAGCATATAATGCCTTCATATAATGCCTTTTGAGCTACTGCTGCTATAGGAGTCAAAACTACAGGCCTTTGATTAATAACTCTCGGACGAGGGTTTGCATACATTAGTCCAGTAGTATGATTGCCTACCATTGGCATGCTAGTCCATTACCCATAACTTGATCCATATCTTCCAGAACTTGCACCTCTAGGCTGATATGTAGGAAGGAGTAGGCCTAGTAAATCTTTTGTTGTTCAATCCAACTATTTCCGTTCACTATAAGCCTCTACATGTGATAACTTTCTTTTCACCTTCTTATACTTTCTTAGCAGTCTATAAAAAAAAAATGAGCATAGCTTTCCACTGGTTGTATTGAGAGATGTCCTAATTGAGGCTCTCAATCCCTTAAAGAACTTCTTTAACTTCTATAAGTCAACTTTCATCAATTCAGGAGTAAAGAAGAAGAGTTCCTTGAATTTGTGTTGATACTCCAAGATTGATATGGAACCCTGAGTGAGAGCCATGAATTCTGATTCTTTTGTATCCTTCATTGATTCAGAGAAACAGTAGCATCCTTAAATAGATCCCAAATAACATTTTGATGAAGAGCTTCCAACACAAGCCCGGTGGCATTCCACCAAGCATCTACTTCATTCTATAGCTTCTATTCAACACATAAAGTCTTCTAAGCTTCGGCACATTGAAGGTACCTAAATGCCTTTTCCATATCTCGGATCCACTTGTTAGGCTGCAAGGCATCCTTAATGACTTCGGTAAATGCATGAACCTGGAGAGCTTTAGGAAATGCTCCATGAACTTAACTTTGGTCCTAAAGCATAACCACCAGCATTAGCACCTGTTGCAAAAGTACCAGCTCCATTAAGATTGGGAATTGCTTGTCATGCAAGATGCATATTCATGAACCCTTGCATCATGTTGTTGAACTATGATTGTTGTTGTTGCATTATATTCCCTAGTATGTTCATCACATCTTGCACCTAACTATTGAGAGGATTAGGTGGAGCAGGATTCCCACCAGGTGGAGGTATTCCATTGCCTTGATTTCCACCATTAACACCATTTTGCCTGTTAGAAGCATTATTCGCACCATTCTACCCATTTCATTGTTGGTACCATTTTAACCATTAACCACATTCCATTTTCTCAATTGCACCATCCTGAAAAAATTTAGTAATAGGTCACCGCTCCATTAGATAAAAAATGCAGTTCTTCGCTTAGAATGTCTCAATTCATACAAGCACAAGTACGAAGGTGCAAAACACAACAAAAATAATCCAAGACATCAAATCAGATTCATAAATGGGAAAAACAGGGAAACTTCTAACCAACCAGTTGCTTGGGGCGATCTATCAGTTTAATCGACCGACTCAAGTGACCGCACACCTGTCAGCGACGAAACTGAGTTAAATATGACTTTTGGGCTTCATTTGATCACATTCACACCTCAAGAACCCTAGGCTCTGGAGAAAACTTCTCCTTTGAGTCTATAAATGATTTTAAGGAGTCCATTGGCTTCGTATCAGACTTTTATGTGATCTTCGTACATAACTCAGGTAATCTACCCATCAAACCTCCATTTTCTTTCAAATAGGTCTCAGACAGAAACATAACTTCACCATTTTGATTTTTCCTCAATTAAGACCAAAATTTTTCCAACTTCTTTGGTTTCTAACTCCTTGATCTTCATCCTTCAGTTTTCTACTTTCAACTTACTTTCTTTCTTTATCCATTTCCCAACTTCCTCTTTTCTTCCTTTCCTCAAAAATTTCAGATTCTTGACAAATGGTTGTCTGTGGGCGTGGACATGGATAGGGTGAGGCTTCTAAACCCATAAACCCAGGGTATTTCAGATTTGAGGAGGTCTAGATGCTTTACTTAACCCACTTTAGATACTTGCCTATAGAGTATGGGCACCCTATTGTTTCTAAAGAACTCACTGAGATCAAAACTGTAAGAGGTTCAAGGCTATTGGATGTGGGAAAATCTAGCCTTGAACAATACAACTTATCCCAGATTAGTTAGGTTGTTTTATAGCAACTTGACCTTCTTTGAGCAGCCCGTGGGTGATAATGATACTAGGCTAATCATCCAAAGTAGGTTGAAGAATACCACCATCCACTTCTCCGCTTGTACTCTAGCACATGTCCTTAGAGTTCCTTATGTCCATACAAAGAAGAGATGGTTTCCACTAGGGAGTGAGTTGGATGATGTCATCTACTAGCAAGAGAAGGCTCTCATTTTCTCAATCTTATGTGATGACACATACAGTGGGATCACCTCAGTTGTAGAGTTGCTTCCATCAGCTAGGCTTTTCTAATAGATTTTAGCAGAAAACTTGATGAAGGCCCTAGTGACATTCGCCATCTACACAAGGTACAACATGGATCTCGCATTCGTCCTGCAGAATACTATAACCTACAAGGTGCAGCATCCAGGAGGGGTGAACATTGGTTAAAGGCTTATACTAACCCAGATCTTTAAGAACTCCAGCATTGATTTCACCAGGGAGGAGGTGATTCTTTTCAGCTTCGGGGGTACTACAGGTCGCCGACTAGTCATACAAATGTGTCTACTAGGTGAAGCGCGTTCCCCAAAGATGGCTAAGAGTTTAGAGGAGGAGGTCGAAGGTGACGATGCTGAAGAGAAGTTGGGTGCTGATGCCATGGATGAGGAAGCATAGGAGCAAGACCATAGAGATGTTCTGCTACCATCCCAGTTCGAGGTGGGAGGTCCATCTAGGACTCAGGATATTCAGGACGAGACTAACCAGACTTTCCACACACTAGTCACCAACACCAGTTCGAGCAAGAGATGCACTTCTAGGTGAGCTACTTATTAGTGTCAAGCACATAGAGCAATGACAGAGAGCAATGACAGGTAGTGATGAGCAAACATCTAGCGGAGTGCGTCGACATCCTTTGACAGCTAAGGCCAGCACCAGCACCACAGGACTAGCCCTAGTTTCTTTCTTTATTTGCTCTTTTGATTCCCAACCCAGATAGTTTGACTTTTATTACATTTCCAGTTCAGTTCTTACTGATTGTTGTAAAGCTTGATTTAGAACTCTCTGACTCATGTATAAAAACTTTATTATATTAATGAAAATTCCAATTATGCTTGTTGTCATTTATATTTATTGTCAATTATGCATTTTCATGTTGTTCATTACTTGTGATATGTATTTCACTTTATTTATGATAACTTATGTAAATTCAAAGTTGATTAAGCTTCATTAATCTATATACTAATTCGTTGTTGTACCTATTATTCACTTCTAGTATTGTAGGCCACTTCTGGATCTATGACCCTCATTACTTAGTGTTGAAAAATGTCATGTCAACATTACTACATTAGCCTCCATTAGTTTTTATGACAACACACGAATTACTAGTACTGTCTATATTAAGTCGTGATTGTCTAGTTCAACACGAAAGCAAGTGGACCAAATCCAATTCATTGGACCAAACTCACCGGATGAAGCCCAAGTCAAGGTTAAGTCAATTTGGACAAGGAACTAAAGTCAAGATGAGCATCAAGATCAAAGTACAAGAAGATGCGAAGATCAAGTCAAGTTCAAGACCTAGAAGAATTTAGTATTTAGGACACCTCCACATGTATTCATATAAAATTGGAACTCGTCCTTCTTGGTGAACTTCTACCATTTCTAATTTTCTACACTATGGCTAACAAAAGAGAAGAACAAAGGAAGAAATAAATTCAAATTCACACAAATAACTATAAGCAACTACAATAACTACTTCATCCTCCATGAGTTTTGGCCTGTTCAAACGAGAACTGGTTTCGTCCTTAGCTAGCACTGAGATCTGCTTTTGGCCTAGGTTTGGAATGGCTGAAAGCCCTTTTTTCACTCAATACTATTACTTGAAACCTTGAGATCTTATTACATTACAAAACATGAGAAATTTCCTGGACATCACCTTAAACCAGCTTACCAGAAATTAAGGATATCCATCACATCAATGACCAACCCAAGTAGAAAATATCAAAAATAGATGGTTTACATTTTTTTTTTTTTTTTTAACTTCTTTGATCCAAAGATGTTTTACATGAACATTTCATGAATGGAAAGAGTATCCAACCCTAGATCAACAAATAAAATTAAGAATACCACCATATCATAATAACGCATTACAAGTTTACAACATCCCAGAAAACATCAAAAATAGATAAATAGAAGAAGAACCCCATGAAACAAACCTATTTCGTATTCTTAAAGTAATCCAAAGCCCACTTGTCTTCTCTTGTCTTCTCTTCTCTTGTCTTCTCTTTCTCCATCACAAAAATATTTACATTCCTAGCAGCTCAAACCAATCGATCCCTTAAAAATCTTTCTTTTTTAATTAACTCAAGGCGGCAAAACCTCCTCCCCTCATCATCTGCTTGAACTCTTTGTAGTTAACCATTCCATCGCCATCAACATCAACCTTTCTTATCATTCTCTTGCAGTCCTCTAGAGTTCTTCCTTGCTTGAGCCCTAGTGATGCCAAAACTGATCTCAATTCATCAACCGTGATGAATCCGTCTCCATTTTGATCGAACACATTGAAGGCTTCTCTCATGTCCTCCTCTTCATCCTTTTCGTCCATTATCGTTTGATATAACCCGCCAAACTCGTCAATATCAACACACCCATCTCCGTTTATATCGATCTTTTCGATCATTTGGGTGAGATCGTCGTCCGGTATGAAGATCCCCAAATTCTGTAGCGAATCACTGAGTTCCTTCTTCGTAATCCGACCATCTCCGTTCCTATCGAACATCTGGAACACCCGCTTGAGCTCCGCGGGATCCATTGCGATCCAGAGATGATGATGATTTCAAAGAAAGAAGGTGAGAATAAGACTGCAGGAACAAATTAAGAAAGAAGAAAAGCTGAACCTTTCTTTAGGTTCTGGGTTTATTTGTATGGAAAATGATGGTAGAAATGAGAGAAGCAAGAAGGAAACGGAGAGACGTGCACAGAAACTGTTTCGTATTATTAAGAAGGTTACAGAAAAGGAAGTGTTCTCACCAGAATGGCTGGCATGAACGGCTCATATGATGGGTGTTGGAGAGAAAAGTGGAGAGATTTGAGGATCTTAACTGAGAAAAGAAAGCGAAATTTAAGGAGATCCGTTCAAAAGAATGGTTGGAGATTGATGCCTTTATAGCTGTTCTTGCCTGTAATTTTTTATCTTACAAAACGCGTTTAGATCTTCAGGTAGTAGTCGAGAGGAGACCGTTAGTGGAGTTCCAAATAGCCCGGGCGGCAAATGGGACCATTGTAGCCGTTGGGTTGTTCCAACGGTTAAGGGAGCTGGGCGAATAACTTTGTGACAGGTGTATAGTAGTGGAAGGTTTGTACGAGCCGTGGAATTCTCTTTTTTGCCCTTTTGTTTTGTTAATGAGCCGTAGACAGGTGACTGTTGGAAAAGGTCACAGGGAATGAACAGCATGAAAGGATGATTAAGGTATGACCGTTTGAAGGAAAATAATATTTTTAATATAAAAAAAACACGACTTCTATTTGCAATCGTGTGAGGATCTTTGATCTTTCATGCTATATATGGTATTTTGAGATCTGCAGTTCTGGTATCTTCTTCTTTCTTTCTTTTTTTTTTAAATTTTTTTTTTATGATATATGGTATTTTGAGATCTGACAGTTATGGTATCTTCTTTTTTTTATCATGTCATCACAGTTGCTATATCTAGAAAAGATCACGTCTAATTGGAGAATCACATAGGAGATACTCGCACGACAACAAGCACATCAAATTAAAGGAGTTATCCGGATATAAAGGATATATCCTCAAGTTTCAACATTAGTAGGTGGTGGTGTGTCAATCAAACCTTGTTGACTCAAGCCAGCCCAAACTAGTCTTGAGCTTAGTCTTAGTTCGACTTAATTTTGCAACCCAAAATGCAGGTTTTGATTACAAAGTTACTAGCCTTGGTAGGGCCCGGTAGGGTTCGGGTTTAGCCCTTGCACCGATGCGGCCTGCCCCTACCCGACCATGAGTTGATTTTGTTAAATTAGAATTTAAATTGACTACTAATAATTATTTAACCAAGTATCCCACTAACAATCTAAGTATGTGTTTGAAACCAACCTTATTGAGAATGACATTTTTTCTTATAATTGTTTTCGAGCATTTTCAATAAACAACAGTCTGAGCAAAATTTTGGCTATTTGGTAAAATTCACTCTCAAAACTTTTAAGAACAGTTGCGGAACAAGTTGGCGTTTGGTAATTTGTGGTTTTAAGAATGATTTTTGTGATTAAAGATGCCACTATATATATATAAAAGAAGCCCACATTTTTTTGCCCTCCATTACTAGAATAAAAAAACTAAAAGTTAAAATTAAAAACCATATGAAATCCCGACTTTGCCCTTCTATTCTTCTCATTTTGGATTTGAAAGAGTTGGATCTTGATGAGATTAATAAATAGTAACAAATCTTAGGGTAACTTTGGAGTTTTTGTAAAATGCAAAGATGTCATCCATTAGTTAATTAACAGAGCTTAACAGTAGCATGCATTAGTAATTTCAAGCAAAGTCTAAGGTTAGATTAGTAATTTCAAAAAATTATAAATGATAAAGTAGTAATTAAGCTATAGTGTTTTTTTTTGGGGGGGGGGGGAAGGGGAGACATGGGAGACATCAATAATTATCCTTGTTTAAAGTCTTAGATATTTTTTTTGGTGAAAGTGAGAAAGAGTTAAATCATGTGTGAAGAAAATTTAAGCTAAGTGTAATCCCTTTTCATTTCTAACAAGAGTTGCCTTTTGATCTTGATAATGATGAAACATGTCAAAGTTGTCTTGGAAAAAGCCTTCTCAAGCACAAAAATTGAACTAGTTCATTTTCTAAGAATGATAGAATGACAACACGATTGCCAATCACATTTTTTTTTCATTTTCCTTGTTTGAGAATGGTAGATTGCTGAAAGCATTTCTTTAGCCCTAAGTTATTACCTCTTAGGAAATACTAGTACTTTTTAACTAAGAAGTCTAAGAGTTTGCATAATAACCCCCATGATCCTAATCCAAAACCTGGTTTGCAGGTCCAAAGACTCAAGCATCAAATCATAATAAGTTGTGGGACATTTGAATTGAAGCCCATGTTTTGGCCTTGGAACCCATGGACCTAAATGAAGAAGAAGGTGAAGAACTTGCCTTGGTTGGAACCGGAATAAGATCCAATCAAAATCTGGATGGTTTAGGTAAATGGATATCCAGTGCAAGGAAGACAAAGTTTGTAGGTGCATATGAGCAAGGTAAAAGCCTTTTTAAATGATGTTTAAGTTTATATCAGTGATAGGGACCAATTATGAACAAAGTGCCCAAGTACTGAAAAGTATTGGGGGTAGTTGCTTGGGGCAATTGATTGGAATAGTACGGGCATAAGTGCTCCCCTTTGCCCCCAACACCCTATTTAAGGTCTCCTAAACCCTATTTTCACATTATTTTAATTCTTGAGACTGTTGTGGACTACTTGCAAGATCAAAGAGCACGTGTTGGTGAAGGAAGACCCCTTTTTCGTGGAGAATCTTATGGAACATCGTTGACTTTTGGATCCTTGAGATAAGTGGATTAACTAACTCGGATTAACTAGCTAACTCCTTCTTCCTTCATTATTCTTATGTTTGGGAGTAGTTTTCTTGCATAACCTCTACTAAAGGGGATTTGAATTTGGAAAAACTATTTTGTTCATCGATGATCCTAATTTAAATCATGCCAAGAAGATAGATCATATATTTATTTTAATGGCGGATACTCTCAAAGAAGATGTTATAGTTTTAGTCTTTTAGATCTAGTTTTTTGTGTTCTTGTAGTTGTTGGGGATGTTTTGGTAGTGTTTTAGGTACGTGATCTAAGCCTAGAATCATCCCAAAGTCTATCTAAGCCTAGAATCATCCCAAAGTCTATTCAAAATGGGAGATCAAAGATTTGAATTTCGGACTTGGAGAACTACCGAAACCCTGCAGTCACTACAGGTGGGTTGATTGGTTCAATCAACCCAAGCCACTGATTGGTTCACCAAGGTTATTTCAATGTCAATTTTGTCCTGTTTGATTCTTAAGCCTAATTGTACTTTATGAACATAACTATAGGACTTATTGGGATCTACTAGGGTATTTGATTGTGAGGATCTAGGTTGTTTATTAGTTTTTATCCATTAAGTCAAATAAGGAAACAATACATATTATGCTTAATTGTTTGGCATGCTAACTTCTTTAATTTTTTTGAACATGTCTATAATACATTGGTATGTTGTATTCACTGTTTATGCATGATCAATTACTTCATATGAATTATGAATAATAACCATTGTTCTTTACTTTTGTATAATATGCAATATGATGGTTGTATGACTTTGACTTGGGGAATGCCTAAATTGGTATCCCTAGCCTTGAACATCACGGGCTGTGGTCTAGACCATTGCCCTTGGTGTTCCTTGCACTTTTCTTAGTTGTTGTCCTTTATGACTAGGAAGTCTAGATGCATGGTTAGGTCACCCATTACATGCTACTACCCTTTCAGCAATGGAATTGAAGTTGAGTGACTCGTGATGGCAGTGGTTGGGTATTGTGGGCATCCAAAAGGGTTAACCAATCCATAAGGAGACACATGCCCACTATTATCATGTAATGGTCGGGTTGCATATGTTGAGGGTTGAGCTCATGGGCATCCAAAAGATGGCTTAGGTGTCGTGATGAGACATGAGAGCCATCCACCTAGTATATGTGGACGACTATAGGTTATGAGGTGTTAATCCAACAAAGGTAGTCAGTCCGTGAGGGTTAACATTCCTAGGTGGAGAAGGATACTAAGACCAAAAAGGCACTAGACATGAGGAAAGATATTTGGACTACATATATTGTGTTATTGTATGAACTTGCATTGGGATTTAGAATCCCTGACATACGCTAGTACTCATGCCAATGGTTATGGTGAGAATGTGTAGAACTATACCTCAGCCAAGGTAATGATGTGGACCCTACCCCTTACCCAGTATCCCAGCAGAGATAGCCAATCGGGATCAAAGTGACGAGACTTACTCAGAGGAGTGCTGGTGTATATCTTAATGCATGTCTCCCTAAATAGAGACTAGCATGGTTGCATACTTAGCATATCATTGCATCACTTCATTTTTCTTATGTTGTTGCGATTAGTGGTATATATATGTGGATTGTTGCCTCACTAAGAATCATAGGGGTGTGCATCATGAGTACGGATCAAGCAAGAGAAGCTGTTGAGAAAATCTTTAGGAAGCTTTTCATATCTTGTTTTGGAAAAGAAGTTGACCGAGATAGTGGTTTTATAGGCGGCAAGGTAAGAGAAATGCACGTTGAAATCCAAATGAAAGATTTGGCCATATCACACCCCAAAGATGGAGGATAGTCTATCCTAGTTTCAAAACCCATTGTTTAAGGTGAACCTCGGAACTCAAGAGCAACAGAGGACTTTACATATAAATGGCCTCTTGGAAGACATATTCAGGTCCAGGCTTGTTCCTGTTCTTGAACAAAATAAAGATTATTTTGCTTGGGGTTATTCAGAAATGCCCAGCTTAAGTAGAAACATAGTGGAACATTGCCTACCCTCAAGGTGGGGTTTCAGCCTTACAAACAGTTGCCCACGACGGATGTCCACTGCTGTCATTTTAAAGGTTAAAGATGAAATTAAACATTTGTTGGATGTTGGCTTCTTCTGGACTTCGTGGTATTTGGAATAGTTATCTAATATTGTCCTAGTGATAAAGAAGAATGGGAAGCTTAGAGTATGCATTGACTTTAGTGGATGCTGTAGCAAAACACCAAATGGGCACACAGGTTATAACCAAGTTTTTATAATTGAGGATACTGTCCCCAAGATAGCCTTCATTGCCTAGAGGCAATAGGGACCTACGAGTGGGTTGTAATGCCATTCGGTCTTAAGAATGTAGGGGTAACATATCAAAGGGCCATGAACTTGATTTTCCATTATATGATTAATGTTTTCTCGGAGTATAAATTAATGACGTGGTAATTAAGTCCATATTCGATGACCAGCTTGTTGCTCATTTGGAGCAAGCGTTTACAAAAATGAGGATCCATGGATTGAAGATGAACCCCACTGAAATGTGTGTTTGGTGTATTAGCAGGGAATTTCCTTAGGCTCTTGATACATCAAAAGGGAATCGAGGTAGATCAAAATAAGGCTAAAGCCATCCTACAGGCTAAGGATCCCTCGAATAAGAAAGAACTACTGAGGTTCCTAAGTTAGGTAAACTTTTTGCAAAGGTTTATCTCTAACCTGGTTGGACGGACTGGTGTTTTTTATCCTTTGCTAAGGATTAAAGAGGGGGATAAATTCCATTGGATTGGAGAGCATCAGTTAGCTTTTGAGGCAATCAAGAGATACTTGATCAATGCACCAGTGATGATGCCTCCAAGAAAAGGGGTATGGTTGAAACTGTACATTTCAGCCTCTATGGATTCCATTAGGAGCCTATTGGCTCAAGACAATGAGTCAAGCTTGGATTACGCTGCATATTATCTGAGTAGGACGCTGACATATACTTAGAGAAGATATCTTTCAATCGAAAATATATGCTTGATTTATACCACTCTTGTTCAAAATTATGATACTACATGTTGTTGACTACCATGTAGGTTATATGTCAGAGAGATGTGGTTATGCACATGTTGTCCAAGCCAATAATCAAAGGATGAGTTGGCAAATGGGCCTTGGCATTGATTGAATCATCATTGGCATGTGTCAAGAAAGGCAGTGAAGGGGCAGGTATTGCCGATTTTCTGGCTGACCACCTAGTAATTGTTCTAGAAGGGAACGGGGACATATATCCTTGGTCCCTCAAAGGCTTATTTTTTATGGGTCTAAGACCAATTGATCTGCTAGGGTAGGGATCATCCTGGTCTCACTTTAGGGTATCCACACTCAATTTTCCTTCAAGTTGTGTTTCTCATTCTCCAACATCTAGGATGAATTTGAGGCCCTGATCATCAGAATGTGGCTTCTTCTTGGGCTTGGCATGAAGGTTGTAAGGATTGGAGAGGGTTCGTAGTTGGTAGTCTGCCAATTGGAAAAAGAATAAAAAATGTGAAAGCATCTCGCTAACTAGGTATCATGAATTAACAAAGGAAGTCCTAGCCGAATTTACATATGTTATAGTCAAATCATTTCCAATGTTGCAAACCAGGAAGCCGATAGCCTAGCTCAAGCCACTTATGGGTGTGTGATTACTGAAAATGTGGTAGAAAGGGTATTTAGGGTTTAGAAAAGAAGGTGGTCTTCCATAACTAAGGAAAGTTTGTTTGATTAATAAAGCAGACCTAGACGGTGGTGCACACCCTTTTGGTGTTATCTGAGAGATCTTTTTATTTAGATCGACCAAAAGACTAAGTTGTGGTCTCTTAAGTTTACCATAGTAGGGGACGAGTTGTATAAGAAGGGAGCTAATGCTATTCTCCTCAAGTGCTTGGGCTAGCATAATGCATGATTGGTGATGGCTAAAGCTCATGAGGGGATTTGCGACTCTTACTAAGTAGGATCAAAAATACGATGGCTAATTAGAAGGGATGGATAATATTGGCCAACCGTTCTTGTTGACTGTATTGCGTATGCTAAAAGCTGCAGGGGACAGCCCCATTCGGCATTCTCCTGCGATTGAAATGCATCCAATAGTTAAACCATGGCTATCTTGAGGTTGGGCAATGGATTTGATTGGGAAATCACTATTCCTTATTCCAAAGGCCATGCCTTCATCATAGTCACAACATGACTACTTTACCAAATGGATTGAGGTAGTCCCTATGAAGTTGGTTAGCCAAAACGATGTGATTGCCTTTATTAAAGAGCATATTATTTATAGGTTTGGGTTGCCAAGGTCCATCACTTGCGACAGCGGAATTGTATTCAAAGGAACCTAGGTGATGGAGTTTACCCAACAATACAAGATATAGGTAGTCAATTCCACCCTTACTATGCCTAAGGGAATGGTTAGGCGGAGGCTAGCAACAAAGTAAGTAAAAAAAATCCTAGCGAAAGTGATGGAGGAGAAACCTAGAGATTAGGGGGATTTATTGTCTAAGGTATTATGGGCATATCGAACTTCAAAATAGTCTAGCACACAAATGTCTCCTTATTTCTTGGTATACAAGTGATGAGTCCAAAATCTGCTCAGCCCTTGGATCTCCACATAATGTCCTGCAAAACAAAAGCGTCAGATGTGGCCCGACCGCTGGGGTCGGGAGTCCACCTCCGAAGGCTAAGTCAGTTGATGAACTTAGTCACAAACGGCTCTACTAGAAGTACAGAGCTAATGAATGAAGAAACGGGAAAGGTGATCTAGATAGCAGGACGCTGATAATTGAGGTCTATCAGTATGTATCTGAACCTGAGTTTCAGATAGTATTCTCCTTGATCAATTGATCCGTCCCTCACCTTGTATAGTAGTGAGGTTTATATAGAGTGTACCTTCGAATCTCCTTCGTTGGATGCACTCGAGCCTTCTTCGGGTAGTCGTTGGATCTTATCAATAAGACCCGTTGAGCGATAGACTTCTACTAGTTTGGGCTAGTAGAGGACTCCTGAGATAACCGTTAGGTTATGCGATAGTTATCCCTTTGATGATGATTATCCGCAGCCGTCAGTTTGAGTCTGCTGTCATCAGGGTGATTACCCTAATCCATAAGTAAGATTAGGGCACGCTTGCAGCCGAATAATCTTTCTTCTTCAGCAAGCCATCTTCTGGATCCGGTTCGCTCGGGAGCGATTCGGTTTTCTCCGTCTCGACCGGGGTCGAGGGTCGGACCAGGTATGAACCCGGTTTGATCATAAACTCTCCATATCACGAGCCCCCCAGACCAAGCGTTCGGTCGATCCCGAGGGCTTGGTTTTTAACTGGGTTTGTCGTCAGGTGATGATCTCTGCGTGCTTCATTAAATGTCATATCACATTTAATGCAGTGGTCACTTTTCCTCAAGCGTTGTAAGTGTAAGGCCAGCTGTCTCCGTTGCAGTTGATCTATCGTGGCTCACGTCATCCAAGCGACGGTTTCCGAACGCCTATTTCGGATTCGTGAGTTCAAACTTTCAAAACGTCTTGCAATCTTGATCGTCAATTTTGAATCAATCTCGATCGTTCAGATTCCCGAACACTCGTGCGGGAGTTTTAAAAGCGGTTCGTTGTCTTCGTAGGTTTCATTCTTCCCCGTCTGGAATTTGAACCTTTGTCGTCTGCTTCGCGCCTTCCTGCTCTCAAGCTTCCGTCTCACTGAATCAGTAAGTTTACTGATCTTTTCTTTTTGTAGTTTACTGAAACGAGTAATGGCGGACGATAGGGCTTCTTTAGTACCCCATGGCTGGTGATGCTTTTGCTTCTCCCCCCCCGACGTGTGGATAGTGATAACAAAACCCTAACCGTCCTCCGGGAGTTTGCTGAAGTTTCTCAAAAAGGTTTTGAAAGAAAAACCGAAACTTCTCCTGTCTTTGTCGAGTCTGGATCTTCCAAGATCGTTGATTCCTCTAGGCAACCTCAAACCTCCGGGTCCAATGGTGGGCTTGGCTCTGTTCCCTCCATTTACAATGGAGAAACTCTTCTTTCCGCTGTTCAAGATTTTGACCTTCCTTCCTCATATCAGGTTAGGGCTCCCCACCCTGATGAGAGGGTTGATTCATCCCTTTCGGGTGAATTTTCTCTGTACATAGATACACTGGAAAGCGGGGTTCGCTTTCCCTTTTTTAATCCTTTATTTTCCGCAGTTTTGAATCACTGGAACATTTGTCCCGGAATGCTCCTCCCCAATAGCTGGCGTCTCATCGTCGGCTTCTTGGGTTTGTGTTTTGAGCTTGGCATCACGCCATCTCTTTCTCTTTTTGTACATTTTCATGTTCTTTCTATCTCCCATCCTCCCGGATGGGTCTTTCTTTCCAAACGCAATAGGGCTGAACTTGATTGGAGGGGCAGCATCCTCGCCAAAGGAACTTGCCCTTCTAACCACAAAAGATGGCGCGAATGATATTTTTTCTGTCGAGCGCCTCCATCAGATCTTAACTTCCCGACCACCTGGAGGAGGTTTACTTCTTCGTCCGAAAGTAACCGGGGCCTTCCCTTATCCAAAGAAGACGAGGTGGCCATCTTGAAGATCAAATCCATTCCGTGGTATCAAGAGATACATGGATATGAAATGGAGTATAACTCCATCCTTCGATCTTCGGGGCTTGGCTCATTGTGAGCTTCTAACCATCATCCTTTGATTTGACTGAAGTGATATGTCTTGAATTCTGATTCTTGTCCTTCTTCTTTGCAGTGCCTCCCAGAACGAACCCTGAAAGCCTGCGGGTGAAGGCCGCTAGAGCCGTTGTGACAGCCGAGCAACGATCGCCCAAGGTCTTGACTGTTGATCAAGAGGCTTCTCTTCCCTCTCCCGACCCCTCTTACAAGGGTATCAGGAATATCAGGCCTGCAGCTGATGCTTCGGGTAAAGGGAAGAAACCAATGGTGGAGAGGGCCACCGTCTCCTCCTCCGTCCGAACCAAGAGGAGGCATGACACAATTGATGCTCCCTCCAACAAAAAATCCAAAGCTTTGACGGATGGTGAGGAAGTCTTCCTCCCCCAGTGGACCCTGAAGATGACCGACAAGGTCACTCGGGATCCTGAGAAAGCTGCAGAGTGGAGCTCTCTCAGTCTTGCTCCTTCTGATCGCCAGGTTTTTGAAGCCCTGGATGACACCTCCCTTGTGAGTCAATCTACAAGGTAACGGTCTTCTTGCTTATTTATGTTTTCATAATTTCTTATGACTTCTTCTGATGTCTTCCATCTTCCCAGGAATGCTGTGTTGAGTTTTTATCAACACATGGAAGCATTGAGCCATGTTGGTCGCACCAGCTCCTTGCCGCAAACTTGTGAAGAGAAATTGGCCAAGGCCAATTCTGAAATAGACCAGCTGACTGCAGCTACTGTAGAGTTGCAGAAAAAGCATGAGGAAGAAGTGACTTCCCTCAAGGAAGCCCTTGAAGCTTCAAGAATTCACGCCTCTGCTGCCGAGCGCGAGGCCAGGAAGCAAAAGGCAGGTGCCACGTTGTTTGGTGACCGTCTTGAAGTTAAGAGTAGGGATCTCGAAGATCATCTGAAGTTGGCAATCCCTAGCAAGCCTGAGCATATCAAGCCAAACCTTCGGAAGGAGTGCATCCGGAAATACCTGAACAGCGTACCTTTCTCCGAATTGCTAGGTTTCTACAACATTCAGAGCTTACCGCATGGGGCAGAACGACGTTTGGGAGCAGATCCTTGGAACGATCCCTGACTTCGATACTGCTCCTTTTCGTGAGGTATGCCACCCCGAGGTCTTCGGGAAAGTTGGTATGGATCTCCCAGACTAGGCCCAGGGAGTAGAAGATCCTTTTCCAGCTGACCCTCAATATGAGGCATATCTAGATGACGAGCCGGCACTTCCAGAGGAGAAATCACAAGCCGAGTCTCAAGTTGTTGCTGTAGAGGATTCAGCCGATGACATTCTTGAGAAAGGCTCTTCTCAGGATCCTGAGAAAAGTCATCCCGACCAGGGTCCCTCGGGCAACAATGAAGAAAAGGCTTAGGGTGTTGTTCCTTTGTAAAGATGTACCCTCATTTTAATGAATAGACATTTCTTTATTCATGTTGACCTCAAAATTTCCCCATCTCTTGCCGAAGTATTGCCTTGAATATCAAAGTATTAATGATAAAACTTAGGGTAATTTTCATCTGGACCCCCTGAGGTTTGACCTATATCATTTTTAGTCCAAATAAATGGACACTTTGCATCTGCCTTCCCTGAGGTATCCAATAAGTTCAATTAAGGACAAATTATGATTTTTATGACCAAAATACCCTCATATTAATTTGTATCTTATAAATATATGAATTATTAAATCTTTGAATATAAAAATTTAACGATTTAAAATTTGTTAATTTTCTTCCCAATTCCTACCTCTTCTTCATCTTGGACCCTTCATCTTCTTTGATCTCTGTTTCTCTCTGTTTTCATAACCACAGATCTTTAAACCCTAAATGTTTCAACCTCAACCACGAACTTTACTCGCATCTCCACCACTACAGCCACCCACCGGCACCGTCACCGCCACCTCTAAAGCCCAGGAAGCATAACGGATTATACAGCACCACCACCACCACCGCCATTGCCGGCGCCGACGACCCAACTACCTCCAAAGCCCAGGAAGCAGATCAGATTATACAGCACCACCACCGCCATTGCCGGCGCTGACGACCCAACTAAGCCACTTCTCCTGCAATTAAAAGGTTGTGGGAAGAAAAAAACTGTTGTGTTTGGATTTATCCCGCCCAATCGTTGACAGTGTAAATTCAATCTCGAATCGGCGATTCCGAAGTTGGGCACCGTCCAACTTCCGTGTGCCTTGGAAGAACAAAAGTAGACTTTTCTCCAAGCGTATCAGATACGAAGTTCGTAAGCTCAATGCCGAGAAGTGACCTCGGATGAAGGTAACTTAGTTTGTTTCACAGCCAGTTGATCGATTCAAAACAACTCATCCATCTCCCTTCTTGTATATTTGTTGATTTTGACTTGTATATGTGATATTGTGATTCCTTTCTCTTGACAGGGTCGATTTGTGAAGAGGAACTGATTGAATTTCTGTTGTCTAGCTATATAAAAATGTAGCTAAGAGCAAATTCGATCTGGGTCCGGTGGGATAGACTCAAGATGATCTTTCCAATTCATTATCTGTAAGAAACTTCTCAGGTCATCGTGAACCAATGGAGAACAGATTCCTCCTCCAGGTAGGTGGGTTCAGCTGCGGGATTTCCAGTGCCATTAATCAAAGGGCGTTTTGAAGGTGTGGATGCATAAAACAAGCAAAGTTTTGCCAAGAAAGAGAATGTTATGAACAACAATGGCAGTAGAAGTGGCTTAGTTGGGTCCTCGGCGCCGGCAATGGTGGTGGTGGTGGTGTTTAACTGTTCTGCTTCCTGGGCTTTGGAGGTGGCAGTGCCGGTGGGTGGCTGTAGTGGTGGGGATGCTTGAAGTTGAAACATTTAGGGTTTAAAGATTTGTGGCTATGGAAACAGAGAGAAATTGAGATCAAAGAAGATGAAGGGTCCATGATGAAGAAGAAGTAAGAATTGGGAAGAAAATTAACAAATTTTAAATCGTTAAATTTTTATATTCAAAGATTTAATAATTCATAAATTTATAAGATATAAATTAATATGAGGGTATTTTGGTCATAAAAATCATAATGTGTCCTTAATTGAACTTATTGGATACCTCAGGGGAGGCAGATGCAAAGTGTCCATTTATTTGGACTAAAAATGACATAGGTCAAACCTCAGGGGGTCCAGATGAAAATTACCCTAAAACTTATCACTTAACTCTTCATTCCTCGCCGAATAATGATCTTGTAGAAATATTGTGAAGATGCGTTTCGGGAAGATGCGTTAATCTTCCCCACTTCTTCATTTATTGCAAAGTCCGCACGTTTCCCTTCTGCGAAGTTCAAACGTCTTCCTGCTTTTGTGTACCATTCACTATTTCCAATGAATCGGAAATATCTCCATTATTTTAATGGCAGTGCGACGATTGGAGGTTTCTCTGCATCAGGTGCTCGCTTCCACATGTTTCCATGTGGCATCCCTTCGACCGTTGATCTTGCTTTTTACGGATTTCGAAGCGTCGTTTCGATCTGGGTCGTCGGTTGTCCTTAGCCTTCAACCGTCGTCTTATACCTGAGGCTATTTAAAGCCTTCGTGGGTACCCTCCATCTATCCTGACTTCTGCAAGATAGATTTGCTAAAGTGCCAAAGCAACCTTTCGTCCTTCGGCCTGCCTCCGTATTCCTCGTACTTCAACGACAGCTCTATCCATTTCTGAACAAGTGAGTTTTTTGATTTCTCATCTCTTTCCCCTCTTCCCCCCGAAGTAAACTGCACAGTAGTTATACTTGGGGTTTAGCTTGTTGGTCCGTCGAAGCTTTAGAAAACTAGGGTTTCCCCATTGTTCTTTGTCGTTTTATTTCCGTATCGATACGGCTGTTTGTTTTTTGTATAGTGGCTCCCAAAATCAACCCAGACTTTATTAGAGCAAAATCTCGCAAGAATATCGTTCCGTCGGTGGTGATTGGGGCCAGTGCGGTGGTTTCAGCTAGTGAATCCTCCAAGCGTAAGGCGATCTGGCGGTGAATCTTCAAGTCGATTCCTCGTAGCTTCGTTGATGCTGTCCCTGCGCCTCCTTTGCCCGAAGTGACCGCTTGTCTTTCCCGGAAGATCTTGATCACTCCGTTGCCGATGGTGCTTGGCGGCAATCCTGCTGGTGAGCTCGTTGGTGCACCCCGAAGGAGACTCTTCGGGCATCCGAGGCAACTATGTTGGCGTCGATGAAGGTGTGGCCCCAGCAGGTGCTGCTCCTATTTCCAACTCTAGTGCTTGTTTGGCATCCTCCTCCTCTCCTTCTGAGTTGGAGGATTTTGCCACCAGGAAGCGCCGTCGGATGACAAGTGATGCAGCTCATCCTTCTCTTGGTGTAGTTCGTCCTTCTCTTGATGTAGCTCATCCTTCTCATCCTTCGCTTTGAATTAGTGTCAAACGAGTTTGACAGAGCGTTGGAATGGTGCACTGCTGCTCGAATGACTTCGAGAGCGCAGTTCTTTCCAAACTTCCGGATGAAGTCTTTACGAAGTCACTTTGGTGATGTAAGTCTTTCTTCATTTTCTCTCCCGATTTGGAAAAATTACTTTTCTCGCTCCTTGCTAACTCGAAAGTTGTTTGCAAGAGTCTTGCTGGTAACTTCAACAACCAAGTGGAAGCAGTTACTAGACTCGATAGGTTGAGCAATGAAGTTTCTAGGCTTCAGGGAATCTCTGAAGCTAAAGATGTTGAGATTGCTCGCCTTCGGAATCTAGCTTGGGAGGTGGCGGGAGAAAAGAATTCGATGATTGGTCGTCTTCGGTCAGATTTGGATGATGCCGGGGAGAAGATCCGGCGACTGGAACGGACAGTTGGAAAGTCAGAGCTAAAGGATCCGAAACATTACCCGAAAGGCAAGCCGTCGTTCCTTTGCCCGAATCCCTTCCAACCGATGTTCGCAGAGCTTGTGTCTTCAAGTATTTACACAAGTAAGCCTTTTGTTGATATGTTGAATGCTTACAACTTGCAGGCGCATCGGGATGGTGAGAACGAAGTATGGGAATCAATACTAAGGAAAGATCCTCATTTTGATACGACTCCCTACAATGCTGTTTGCCATCCTGAAGTATTTACCAACCCGGGGTATTCCTCCTCCCGATTGGACCAAGGATAAGATTGATCCTCCACCTTCCGATCCAGATATTATGCAATATCTGGAAGATTCTCCTGTTTATTCTCCGCTGGAAGAAGTCAATTATGACGAGCTTGTGCCAAATGCGAGTTTGGTCGAGGACCATTCTTCTCTTGGACAAGCTGGGCAAAGAGTATGAAATTGCAGAGGATTTTATGAATATTGGAATATTTTTGTAATCCTCATTGCTTCTCTTCTTTTCCTTGACTCTTCTCAATGGTTGACTCATATGTTTGTTCTAGCAAAGTCGCATCGATCTTGTATAACTTGTTAACAATCACTGTAATGACCTTCTTCTTTGATCGAGATTGTATCCAGCTCTTGTAATTGTTTTGATACTGGCCTCTTTGGATCTTCCCAAGACGTAAGAAATTACTTTATCTTGAACTTTGCTAGCCACTTGAATCGTCGTTGTATTAGGTCTTAGTTGTCTGAAACAATGCCTACACTTAAGGATTTCCGGAGAAATACAATAAGTCTGAGAAGGAACTCACTCGGGTTTTAAACCGATGCCTTATACTTAAGGATTTCCGGAGAAATACAATAAGTCTGAGAAGGAACTCACTCGGGTTTTAAACCAATGCCTTATACTTAAGGATTTCCGGAGAAATACAATAAGTCTGAGAAGGAACTCACTCGGGTTTTAAACCGATGCCTTATACTTAAGGATTTCCGGAGAAATACAATAAGTCTGAGAAGGAACTCACTCGGGTTTTAAACCGATGCCTTATACTTAAGGATAATTCAAAAATTCAATAAGTCTCGAAGGAACTTACTCGGGTATTAAACCGACGCCTTGCAAAAGGAACTCACTCGGATTTTCATCCGATGCCCCGACTTAAGAAAGTTTGAAAGATTTTCCATAAGTGTTGAAGTGTTGAAGGACCCACACGAATTTTCATCCGATGCCTTATAGTTGGATCTTGTTCTTGAATGTGGTGTATGATGCCCCCCAATCAAAAGATAGTTTGTTGAAAACCAAAAATTGCATTGATTGAGTTGAAAATGATTACATCGCGAACAAAATTGAAATCATCTTCAAGGATAAAACTTTTTGAGATGCCTAGCATTCCACGAACGATCCAATTCTTTACGGGAATCAATGTTCTTCAGCTTGTAAGCTCCTCGAACCGACCGGTTTCACAACCATATAAGGTCCTTCCCGGGAAGGGTCCAACTTTCTTTGGTGACGCGGGTCGGAAGCTAGGGTGTTTCTCAACACCAAATCTCCGGCTAAGTACCGACGATTCTTCACTCGAGTATTATAATGAGACGCTATCCTTCTTTGATAATGTTGAGTTCGTGCTATTGCCTTTGCTCGAACTTCATCCAACAAATCAAGACTATCAAGCAATCCTTGTTCATTTGCTTTTTCCTCGAACTCACGATCCCTTAACGTCCCTACCATTATCTCCACTGGTGCCAATGCTTCGGATCCATATGCCAACCTTGAATGGAGTTTCTCCTGTAGGTGTTCGAACCGTAGTTCTATAAGCCCACAGTACATTATATAGTTCTTCGACCCAAGAAGCTTTGTCAGCTTCGAGTCTTCTCTTTATTCCTTCCAATAGCGTTCGGTTAGTAACCTCTACCTGGCCATTGCTTTGGGAGTATGCCACTGAGGACATACGATGCTCGATCATATATGTTCCACAGAATTGCTCAAATTGTGGACAGTCGAACTGAGTACCATGGTCAGTGACAATTATCTTTGGAATCCCAAAGCGATATATGATTGATTCAAGCACAAATTTCTCCACTTTTTTCTCGATAATTGTCGCCAGTGCATCGGCTTCTACCCATTTGGTGAAGTAATCAATTGCTACTATCGGATATTCTCGTCCGCCCGATGCCTTGGTGAATTTGCCCATGATATCAATTCCCCACATTGCAAAGGGAATGGGATTTAGAATTGAAGTCATAATCTCCGCCGGGCGCTTCGATCTTGTAGCATGAATTTGACAGTTACTACATCGACGAACGTAGTCCATAGCAGACTTCTTGGATCTTAGGCCAATATAACCCCAATCTTAGAATTTTGTGGGCCAGGGCTCTGCCACCCATGTGAGCGCCACAAATTCCTTCATGAACCTCAGCCAAAGCTGAGTTTGCTCCTCTCGGTCCAGCATAAGATCTTTTATATAGTCTCCCATTCCGAATGACAAATCTAGCTGATCGAATCTTGATCAACCTTGCTTCTCTTGGATCCTCCGGTAACTTGTCATCTCTTAGATATTCAATTATTGGATCCATCCAAAGCAACGTTACGCTTCAATATAAGAAATTTCTTTCTCATGATAACTTGGAAAAGTTACCTCTTCAATATAGACCGAAGGGTCTAGATTCTTTTCCTTGGCATTGGTTAGTCGGGATAGCTCATCTACCACTGAATTTTCATTCCTCGAGATCTGAGATATCTTCAAATTCCGGAATTGGTTCTGAAATGCCTGCACTATCTCCCGATATTTTTGCAAGCGTGGTTCCTTAATGCCATACTCCCCTTGGACTTGGTTGACTATAAGCTGAGAGTCACTATAAATAGTAACATCTGCAATAGCTAATGCCTTTGACAACCGAAGTCCTGCTATTAGGGCCTCGCACTCCGCTTCGTTATTACTCGCATCAAATGCGAATCTCAAAGCTTATCGAATAATGAATCCTGCCGGACTTTTTAATAGAATTCCAGGGCCTGCTCCATCTTTATTACTCGAACCATCGACATATACCTCCCAAGTGGTTGGTATAATGGGATCTTCAATAGTGGGTTCCATTGGTGCAGTAGTTTCTACTACAAAGTCGGCTAATGCTTGAGCCTTGATTGCAGTCCTGGGCTTAAAGCTCACTTGGAACTCACTTAGCTCAACCGACCAGGATACCATCCTTCCAGACAAATCAGGTTTGTTAAGAACTTTACTAAGAGGAAAAGTTGTAAATACCTCAATTGGATGAGCCTGAAAATATGGCCTTAGCTTCCTGGCGGCCATCATGAGAGCCGAGCACGCTTCTCAATCTGCGAATATCTCGTCTCCGCATCCAGCAACACGTGGCTTACATAGTAAATCGGCCACTGTTTCTTATCTTTCTCCCGAACAAGTACTTTGCACCGACCGCGGAAAGGGATGTCGCTAGATATAGCTGTAATATTTCCCCCTTCTCCGGCCTGGACAAGATCGGTGGTTGTCCAAGTGCTTCTTTTAATTCCTCAAAAGCTTTCTGGCACTCTTCAGTCCACTTTGCTTCCTTACTGCCCTTCAGGTCTTTAAGTGCCTTGAAGAAAGGCAAACATTTCTCTCCAGACTTGGAGATAAATCGATTTAAGGCAGCAACTCTCCCTGTCAAACATTGTACATCCCGAACGGTTTTGGGAGCCTCCATATCAATCGAGCTTGTATTTTGGCGGGATTTGCCTCAATTCCCCTCTCGTGATACCATGAAACCCAAGAATTTGCCCGAGGAGACTCCAAAGGCACATTTTTCGAGGTTCAACTTCATTTGATGTTTCCTCGATCGAGAAAACCTCGATTAAATCTGCAATGTGATTTGCTTTTGTAAAGCTTTTCACCAGCATGTCGTCAACATATGCTTCAACGTTCTTTCCTATCAGCTCTTTGAAAATCTTGTTGACGGCCCTCTGATATGTTGCTCCTGCATTCTTCAGGCCAAAAGGCATGACCTTGTAATAATAGCTTTCACGATCAGTCATAAAGCCGTATACTTCTCATCTTCCTTATTCATAAGGATCTGATTATACCCTGAGTAGGCATCCATGAAACTTAAAGTTTCATACCCTGCAGTAGCATCTATCAAGAGGTCAATCCAAGGCAACGGGTAGCAATCTTTTGGGCAAGCTTTGTTTAGATCCGTGTAGTCTGTACACATCCTCCACTTCCCATTCGCCTTTTTCACCATCACCACGTTGGCCAACCAAGTTGGGCACTCGATTGGTTCTATGAAACCAGAATTCTTAAGTTTTTCAACTTCATTCCGAACGGCTTCATACTTTTCAATAGAGAAATTTCTTCTTTTCTGTATCACTGGTTTCCCCTTAGGGTCTATCCAGATTTTGTGCTCTGCAATGGCACGATCGATCCCAGGCATGTCCTCAGCAAACCACGCGAATACATCTTTATTCTGTTGAAGAAATAACTTCAATTCATCTTTAAACTTTTCCAGCTGTTCAGACCCGACATAAGTAATCTTTTTCGCATCTTCGGTACACAACTGAATTTGCTCCAGTTTCTCCACTGGTTCGGGCCTTTGCATCTCTGTCTCTTCCCGATCATCTCGAATTTCTATGGGAAGGGCAGTAACCTTCTTTGGACCCTCCTTGTCTTTTAAATAGGCAACATAACACTGCCGAGAGATCTTTTGGTCAGAGGAGACTTGACCGATTCCCATATCAGTCGGGAATTTTATCTTCAGGTGCTTTGTCGAAACAATAGCACCTATCTTGGATAAAGATGGTCGCCCAAGAATCATATTATAAGCTGGTAGTTCTCGAACCACCAGAAAGTTGATTCGGACAGTTGTTTCTTTGGGAAAACTTCCAATGGAAAGATCCAACTGAACCGATCCTTCCGCCACTGCAGATGACCCTACAAAGCCATATAGGTGTGTTGATGAAGGTTTCATCAAATCTTGATCCACCTTCAATTTTTGATACACTTCGTAAGAAATTAGGTCAGCTGCAGACCCTGTATCAATCAATACTTTATGCACTTCCCGCCGTGCAATCTCTACCTTGATGACTATAGCATCATCGTGAGGTAAACAAACATCTCTCTCGTCTTCTTCGCTAAAGGTGATAGAATCTTCACCATTCAGCTTCTTCCGCTTCTGCGCCTCTCCGGCTCCAACAAATTTGGATTTGGATTTTAAACTCCGGAATGATTCAGGCTCTGGACCCCCGAAGATGGTAAGGATCGGTGACCGAGTAGCAGCTTCAATCACCTCCTTACCTTTTTTGGACTTCGGGGCCTCCCTTGATCGTTCTGAACTGACCGAACGATTCCTTTTAGGGGCAGCCGTACGTGGCCCACGTGGCTCCTCCCTTCTCCTGCTAACAAACCGGACAGATGTCCCCGAGATATCGGTCTCTCAATATCTGCCTTCGGGTGACGACAGTCATTAGTGTAATGACCATAGTCCTTGTGGAATCGGCAATACTTTTCCCGATCCTGCTGCTCTCCGGGTTTCAAAAGAATTTTAGGCGGCCACTTCAAAATATTTTTTCTTTTGAGGATATTCAGAATATCGGCCCGAGGAGCATTCAATGGAGTGTACTCACTTCTGCCGGGGGATCTTTGGCGCCAAGGTTGGGATCTTCCAACCCGATCACGAACATTCTTCTTTGGCTTCTGCTTCTGCTCAGGAGCCTTTTGTTCCTTATTGGAGACTTTATTATCTCCTTGGCGCGCATCTAGAATCTCCATGACTTCAGCCTGCTTCTGGCATCTCTGTACCAACTCAGCATAAGTCGTGGGTATATCATGTAGTAATAACTCCAGGAGTTTCCGATTTGTGAGTCCCGTGAATAGAGCGGTTCTGGCTACCTGTTCATCCAAGTTTTCTATCTCCATCGTCACCTTGTTGAATCTTTTCAGAAACTCTCTGATCAATTCGTCCTTTCCCTGTCTGACAGTAAACAAGGTTTCTTCCGTTTTCTTGACCTGTATCCCACTCTGGAATCGCC
This sequence comes from Hakea prostrata, assembly GCF_041222555.1. Lineage (NCBI taxonomy): Eukaryota > Viridiplantae > Streptophyta > Magnoliopsida > Proteales > Proteaceae > Hakea > Hakea prostrata. The sequence continues at coordinate 29,384,379 of NC_142602.1, forward strand.
CTATGAATTGGCGTGCCAATTCGTCAAAGTTTACGATCCTTCCGAGAGGGGAGGTTAGAAAACCACTTTTGTGCCGCTCCGATTAGAGATGATCCGAAAACCCCGCATAAAATTTCATCAAAATTACCTGAAACTGCCATGGTCTGTTGGTAATAGCCAATGTGAGCTATTGGATCTCCGGAGCCATCGAATGTTGAGAAGGTAGGCAAACGGAAGTTATGGGGAAACCGATATCCCGCGATTGGCTCAGCAAAAGGAGTCTTCCGAATGACTGAGTATATATCCTCAGTTATCCTTCCCTTAGCCAATTGCCCTAACTTCTCATTGATGTTGGCCAATTCTTGACCAATCTGGGTCGGGTGATCTTCAGCAATACGATCACGACCTCGATTAACACGATCATCACGTGCTACTCGATCATCACGAACAGCCCGTCCTTCACGAACGTTTCTCTCGTCACGAATCTGCTCGATCATCACGAACGGTTCTTCCGACAATGGGTGAGTGAGTTCTTACCCCAGAATCCAACTTTGTATTTGAATCGGTTGTACTCTCTTGCGGTCTATCAAACCGATCGCCTCGCCTTGGTTGATCATCAGTCCTCCGAAGTCCTCGATCTCCTTCACGAAAATTCTGATCAACATTCCGGTCTTCAGCCATTCTTTGGTCACGTGGTAATGCGCGTCTCCCCGAATCGTGTTGGTCAGGCTCTTGTGGCAAAACCACTCGTCTGGTGAGCAAGCGAAGTGCTTGGCTCACCTCCAAGAGTTGAATCTTTAACTGATCCAATTGATCTTGGATTGTATCAGGAGGATTACGTCCTCCCTGGCCTTTATCCACTTCGATAGGATTTTGGCTTTCCGGGGAATATCTGGATTATTCACCCCGGTGTATCTCGAACACCGGAATTGCATTTTGTGCAGCGGCTGCTGCGGCTGCTGATCTAGTCACCATGGCTTTTTCAAGTCTTTCCCACAGACGGCGCCAAATGATGCGTCCAAAATCTGCTCAGCCCTTGGATCTCCACGTAATGTCTTGCAAAACAAAAGCGTCAGATGTGGCCCGACCGCTGGGGTAGGGAGTCCACCTCCGAAGGCTAAGTCAGTTGATGAACTTAATCACAAACGACTCCGCTAGAAGTACGAGCTAATGAATGAAGAAACGGGAAAGGTGATCTAGATAGCGGGGACGCCGATAATTGAGGTCTATCGGATGTGTCTCGAACCTTGAGTTTCAGATAGTATTCTCCTTGATCAATTGATCCGTCCCTCACCTTGTATAGTAGTGAGGTTTATATAGAGTGTACCTTCGAATCTACTTCGTTGGATGCACTCAAGCCTTCTTCGGGTAGTCGTTGGATCTTATCAATAAGACCCGTTGAGCGATAGACTTCTACTAGTTTGGGCTAGTAGAGGACTCCTGAGATAACCGTTAGGTTATGTGATAGTTATCCCTTTGATGATGATTATCCGCAGCCGTCAGTTTGAGTCTGCTGTCATCAGGGTGATTACCCTAATCCATAAGTAAGATTAGGGCACGCTTGCAGCCGAATAATCTTTCTTCTTCAGCAAGCCATCTTCTGGATCCGGTTCGCTCGGGAGCGATTCGGTTTTCTCCGTCTCGACCGGGGTCGAGGGTCGGACCAGGTATGAACCCGGTCTGATCATAAACTCTCCATATCAACAAGCATGATCCAGTGCTACCCATGGAGTTGACCGACAGCCGATGAGGGCAGCACAAAAACACGGCCTTACCCCTGATGAATACTCTTGTGATATGATGGCCGAATCAGATGATTTGGATGAAGATTGGTTGAGCAGCTTGTGTCACACCCCACCCAGCCGGATCCGGTCATACTCGAATACCTGTGGGGGTGATACACCACAAGATCTAGGTTCAGTGACAATTCCACACAAAACATGATATAGCATAATTAAATGGACAAGAATAAATCAAGCTTATCATATTAAGTTATCAAAACCGAAATAATGGTTACAATCATCCATTACTTCAAGATAAAAGTATAATATTAGAGTTTTGAAAAGAAAAGAGAGTAATTTTCATCGCAGCGGAAAACTGAACTAAACTACTTCTCTAATGGAATCCCACCCAAAATAACAGTCTTGACACTTGCATGAAGCTTCTTGTGCATCCACTTATTCTTCAGTCACTCCTTCAAAAAGATATGTTGGCAACGCATCCTCCATTTGGAAGAAGTCCTCATAACCTACAGTGTAACCTAATAGAAAAAGACATATAAAAGGAATGAGTTCAAAGAACTCAATGAGGTAACACAATCACATCATATCTTCATACAACTTCCATGTCATCATTCATAAGACAAACATGCATTTAATAATATAAATAAACAAATGCAAAGTGATGATATGAGATTCCTAACTCTATAAGGGCCTGTTTGGTTACATGAGTCTGGAGATTTCAAATATCTAGAGATTTCAAATCTATAGATTTCAAATCTATGGAGTTATAATTCATAAAATTAGATGTTTGGTTGTAGAATGAAATCTGTGGATTCATCCTAAAAAACTATTTGATCGACGTGATTTTTGTGAATGTGCAAATGTATAGCTTTTTTGAAATCTCTGGATTTCACCCCTTACCCAAAAATCTACAGATTCACGTTTTTAGTGTAAAAAGGTGAATCTCTAGATTTCATGAATCTAGAGATTTTTACAACCAAACGGGTATAATTCTCAGATTCATGAATCCAGAGATTTGAAATCTCTATAATGTAGTCTCTAAAGTAGACACACATTAAGTCATACACCAGTCTTCTTTGGGCGGTCTCATCACTCTTCCCTCACGGCGCTCAAGCACTGGGTTCTCCGCGGCTGTTGGATAAAGTCTCATTGAGCTATGGTTGGGGATTAAGTCACCACTCTCTCACATCACCATTGGTATAAGATCTGGCGCGTGTCAGGGACAAACCTAAGCCCAGTGCAGGGTCATACAGTCTTGTACTACAATGGTTCGGATATCTCCTCCTCACGCCTAGTGCTCTGTTGGTTCAATACCTTCCCACCTATGAATGTAATCCTCAATAGGAGGCATCTGTTGGATCACATCCCTTAACCTAGTGTTCATCCACATATAATAGACAGGATGATCTCCATGACCTCTCATGGGTCATTTCACCGATCTTGAGTGCCCATGAGCCCTTATCTGTTATATGCAACCCTACCTCTCTATGATGATAGTGGGCCTGCTCGATACAGGACCCAGCCACTACCATCACGGGTTAACCGGCTTCAATACCCCTACCGGAAGGGTAGTAGTACTCAAAAGGTCACCTAGCCCAACATTTCTAGACATGCCCTAAATATGTCAACCAGTAATTAGGGAAAGCGTCAAGGGCACCATAGGAATGCGTCCCATACCGCCTCCTCTGGTATCCTATGACAGAAATGCCAAAAGGCATTCCCCATTCCCCAATCACAACTAAGCAATCACATAACTTGGGTGATGGGTGAACCCACAACCCAAGCAGAAAATACAAGGTAGAGGAAATAATAATATTTCTCCTCTCCCTTCACATACATTCACATTCCATATCATAACAACATTAATAGATTTCAAAGCAAGGAGCAACATCATAAGTAATAATGATAAACATAAATTATGGCAGTTCATATTTAACAAAAGATATAAAATAACAACAATCAATTAAATATAATGGGATTGGTTATTCCTCACCTTCCACTTGATTCTTTTCTCCAAAAATCAGTAATTCCTTCCCACAAATTAGTGAGTAAAGATATATTAACCTATTCATGTAAGAAAAATAATTATCACAAATTAGAGCCAATTTGGGTTTCAAAGGATATCCTAAAATCTTCCCACAAAAACCCAAATCTAAAAACTAGGTTAAAAAGGGTAGTTCTCAACCTCACTAGTGAATGGTCTATAATTCGCCACTATTTCGAAGTCTACAACGAGACAAAACTTTGGAAGAGTCTAATTGGCAACAAAAGAATCCTACGGGTACCTTCAATTTGATTAAATTTGACCCATCTCAAAAAGCCCCAAATTTGGCTCTCATAATTCACCCGTGGGTGACCAGAGAGTCAAAATGTGTCAACCTTAGCATGGAATCTTACCATTACTCCCATACTCAAGGGAAACATTAATATAAAAAAAAGATAAGCATCTTGGATACCTATCATTATTCCCTTTCACAGATCCCTCAAAAGAAGAGAAGAGAAATTACTCTCAAAACTAGGAAGGGACATTAATACAAGAAAGGAAAGCAACCAAGACAAGACACCTAACAACCTTCCTTTCAAGATCTCCACGAAAGAAGAGAAGATAAACTCTCACCAACTATGATTAAAGAGAAGGGTTAAAGAAAACTAACCTTTCCTAATGATTTTGCGAAGATTCGGATCATAAAAACCTTCGGAAGGATGGAAGTCGCTCCTCTCTTTCGTTTCTCCTTTTCTCCAAAGCCTCCACCTCTTTCTAGCCTCCAAAAATGCGTTTATGGATGAGATAAAACATAAATAGGGTTTAAAATTCCGAAATTCCAATTTTGCCCCTAAATAGAAAATGGGATGGGGGTTGGTTCACCCAAACGGCCCAAACTTTCGGCCCATGGTTGGACCCCCAAATGAATTCTGATTTTTATGATTTTTGGCTCGTTGGAAAGGTCTTTCGATGATCTTTGATTTGATACCTTATTCGCATCAATCATATTTTCCATCATTGATATATGGACATTCCAAGATCACTCATTTTACATCATCGAGATTAATCTTCTCTCTTCACTTTAACTCTAGGAGAGTTTTTGAGTCATTACAAGGGTCATCCACCAACATTGGTTCAATTTCCAATCCTTTGAGATCGAATTGAATGGCCTCCAATTGTCGCCGACTCGAGGCCCGAGTTCTCGGTCTTGAAACTACGGGTTAAAGGGGTAGAAATCTGGGGGATTTCACAGCTTGGACAACTTGCAAGCTCAAAAGTGCAAAGGGGGACTTGGTTCTCAAATTGGTGCCCCTTATCAAGGTCAAGGATTCGAAGTTAGGCAAGTGATCACTCAACTGGGAGGGCCCTTTTAGAATCTCTCAAGTTAGAAAATTGGATACATACAAGCTTCAAGAGTTAGAAGGTCAAATTCATTTAAGGTCAATAAATAGAAAATTCCTCAAAGCCTACGTTCCCAATCTTTTGGATACATAGTGATATTAAGACAACAAGAGCTAGCATTTAAGTGAAAATTTCTACGGCTTACAAAATTGAAGTCTCTCCTAAACCGTTGGCTAAGTGGTGTACATCAGTAACTACTTAGGCTCTAGAAGGTCGGTGAAGGGATGTAGAGTGAATAGTACATTAGCAACCCTCGCAATAAGTGCTGCCAATTGGCCAAAGGCACCAAGAATCTCAAGGTGGCATGCTGACAGATTGGAGCTTAACACCTCATGGAGTCTCTTTAAACTTTGAGCTTCTTCATAGATAGCCTAGGCTTGCAATTTGAAGTTGGCCTTGGCAAGTTCTAATTCGACAAATTGGGCTCTAAAAGCAATGATCTCTTTTAACGCTAGCATATCTCGGTGGGCTAGATGTTGAAGCTTGTCTTTCGCTTTAAGTAGTTTGCCTATTACACCTTAGAGCCTAGATGAATCTTCCTCAGCCTGAACCAAGAGTTATCCTAGTGCTTCGGCTTCTCCAGAAAGTGTCGACAGGGATCCTTTCATCGAGAATAATTGTGGGCGTAAGTCCCCTAGACTCTCAAATGAGGACAACGGGAATTCAGTAGCTTCCATGTCCTTAGGGAGCTCAAGGCTAAGAAGTCTTTTTTGAATGGAAATTATACATGCCCAAGAAAAACTCATAGGGTGTCCTACCAATCCTCGTTTGCCTTGATCATTTCAGGACGTGTGGTCAAACCTAGAAATCAATTTGGAGGAAGTAAATAGTTGGGTGTCCTGGTGTGGTTTTCCTTTGTTTGTTTGGATGTTGCTTAGATCCTCATTCCAAGCCTCCTCCGGAAGCGTTTTGCCTCTTTCAAGAAGTGCTTCTATCTCACTCTCTGGAGCTAAATTATCCAAGAGAATGACAATTGCTGATTCCCGTGTCTAAATCATTGTAGGTTAGGGGATTCCTTAATCTAGGGGAAAAGAAAACACGGCAAGTGGTAAGTCCAATCTTTATAAGCAGACTCAAAGGAAGATGAAGAGACAAAAAGGATGTTAGAGGGTTTCCGCCTTTCACTAGACCTTGATCTTGGATCCTCCTTGGATCTCTTGGGGCTCTGAGATGGGGCTGTGGAATGGATTTTTGGGCCATAAGAAATGACTAATCCTTAAATAGAATAGTATTCATTGGTAAAGTTCTAAGAGGGTTACCTGTTGGTCTCTTCAATGAAGCTGATTCAACCATGAATTCTTGCTTAAGGGGACCTAAACATAGGGCCTTCGGGGCACCTTCTGGTCTAGGAACTTGATGGAGTCAAAATATACCGTCCACCAAGTTGAGAAGGCAAACGCAATGCAGGACTTCCTGGAGAATGTCGGTGCTGTGAACTTGGAAAAAACTAAATGGTTTGGGGCAATGATATTAGAAATCTTGTTCGGAGTTTCCAGCTTTCAAGTCCTAGTTGGACAAAGGAAGGGGAATAATAGCACAAGATATGGATTTGTTTACATAGTTCAAATTGTTATGCAACCATCTGGGGGTTATATACTTCCATGCTACACATGTTGTTTTTGGACCTTTCCAAGAATATCCCAAAGTGGAGGTCTCAGCTTGTTATACGGCATGCCCATATGTCACGATAATCTTGGGGGTAAATGACTTTGCTCAACCAGGAGAGAATTTGGTCATGTCTATATGGGAAAGCTTCATCCTGCCTACTAGAAAACAAGAGGTAACGTATAGTCTTGTGAATAGTAGTGCAAGATAGGGGGTGTCTAGGGATCCTTGATGTACAGAAGACCAGAGATCACACTAGGAGTGGAAGATCGGATGGAGTAAAGTTCTAGAAAATAAGACCCAAGCCTGAGTTGCAGGAACCAGAAGGGACCACCGACGAGTGAAAACCAGACTTGACGACTTCATTGCACCCTTTGTACAGGGCTAAGAGGATGTAGGAATCCATGTCAATTCATTGCCCATCAGCCAAAGTGTCGGTGTCACATCCACCCAGCCGGTACCCCATTTGGAATACCCGGGATGTGATCCACAGTCCAAGGATCAATGATCTGAGGTCCATGCCTCCCACATACACGGTAACACAATCATGAACAGTAATAATCAATGGTAAAAACAGCTAATACTAAGTATCATGAATAAGATAAGATTAACTAAATCAGAGTGCGGGATGTAGATAATAATAAATTGTGATCAAAATCATAAAGGGTGAGAAGGTGTGGTAGCCACCCTCTCAGAGCAGCGGAAAAGAAGTAAATCAAGTTAATTACATATTCAAGTGTCACCAGAATAATTCAAAGACAAGTTAATTACAATATCCAAGGTTCCACAAATACACCAGGGGAATGGGGCACTATGCTAGGGTTTTTTCTATACTAATGGTAGTCTCCTCAACAATACGGATGAAGTAAACCCAACGCTGCCTCCCGCACAACTGTGGGGCTAACCCTGGTGCGGATAGTAATCCTCCTCGGCTCCAATATACGGATCCTCACCGACGCCACTACCCAGAGGGTAGTATGTGGAATCATAGTTGGCCTCATAGGAGGTGCCATCGTAATCTTTGGTACCTGGAATGTAATCTAAAACATTTGCACAAAAAGGAATGAGTTCGAAGAACTCAGCAAGGAAGTTATTCCATAATTAGAAATCATACACATTCAGAACATATAGTAATGCAATGCGATATGGAACATATGATGCAGATATGAGCCTAACTCTATGAATGCTGGTCTCTAGGGTAGACATGCTTTAAGTCATAGCACCGTACTTCTCTGGGTCATCAGTCACTCTCCCATTTCCATATCTTGGGAATGCCCGGGGAAGATCGGTAAAGTCATCAAAAAGCCATGGTAAGGGGATCGGTCACCACTCTCTCACATCACCATTTGGTCAAGTACTGGCGCATGTCACAGTAAAGCCTAGCCCAATGCAAGTCATCTACTCAGTCGGTCAAGTCAGATTCAGATACGTCCATTCCTCGCCCCCGGCGATCCTTTCCGGTATCCTTCACACTAGAGTCAGCGAAATCCCGGATTTCGGACTCATCAACCCTATTGGTCATCCACATATAGTAAACGGGAAGCTCTCACGTCCTCTCACGGATTGGTTACCGGTCTTGAGCGCCCGTGAGCCCAAGTCTATCCATATGCAACTCTACCGATAAATGGCCCCTTTCAAGTATCCATAGCATGGTTTATGTCCCCTACCGGATTGGCTACCGGCCTAGAGCGCCCATCCAACCATACACTACCATGGGTTGTTCGGTCTCAATGCCCTTCCGATTCGGGTCTGACACGACAAGGATGAACCTAGCCACACAACTAGACAATCCTATGTATGTCATCCAATAACTCGGGAGAGTGTCGATAGGCACCATCGGAGAACATCCCATACTATTTCCCTCCGATGCCCAAGGACAGAAGTGTCAGTAGGACACCCCCAAATCCCAAGTCATACGTAAGCAATCACACATCCAATCTCATCATTTCTCATGCATCCAATGCATATTCATAATAGTAATCAAATCATGATATTGAAATGAATCATTATAAACATAAGCAAATCAAAATGATAAAGTAACACAAAAAAAGTATAAAGATTTAAATGCTACTATTCTAACACATATGTAACAGTCTCATAATGATTTAAAAGAAATTTAGGGATTTCATTCTTTAAATAAAGCACAGTTCAATATTTGATGACTTATATGTTTATGGATATAACCATCCTTACCTTGGATGAGTTGATGATGAATTGAGAATACCAAGAATAGTCCAATAGAATTTTTAAGGCCCTAAACAAACATCAATAATAAGTTAGAAAAGAAATCGGGAAGATCGGATGTCATTTGGGTCAAAACTGACCAAGGTTGCTGTCAGCAAGAACTTTGGTCGATGGTCTTGGTCGATGGTATCGACCAAAAGGATCGACCAAAATTGTCCTCGGGGCAGAATAGTGGATTTTGGGGATTTTGGTCCGAAATGAGTCTTCTGGTGTTCGGATCAATTTGAAACTTGGAGGCATACTTAACAACAGTAGTAGGACACTATAAATCAAGGAATTAACCCAATCCAATGGTCTAATTAAAAAGCCCCAATTTGAGCTATCAAGTTCAAGTGATAAACATCATGGCATGAGTTGGAATTGATTGCATTGATGAGGAATAGCATGCAATAGTTAGAGGAACTAATAGAAATTCGATTGGAATCATATGGCAATGTTAAACATGAACATAATACATTCTATAGCTCAATTTGATATCAAATGGTATGATGTTAATAGGTAAATCATGGAATACATATGCTAGGCATGAGATATAAGCATAGCATCAATGAATGGCTAAGGGAATCATGGATTGAGCATGAGTAGGCACTTGGAGTGGTGGTTGCAAGGTTGCAGCACCATTCCAAATGTCTCATCAGCAAGATGACAATAGAAAAGAGTAGAAAATGGTAGAGTAGAGAGTGGAATGAGGAGTCATACCTTAGTGTGGAAGATGAAGACAAGAATCAATGATAAACTAAGTGTCTTTGATGAGATACCCTTCACACTAACCAAGGAGCTGCTATGGGAAGCTCTCCCCACGTTCCCAGGTGAGAAAAATGATTGCAAAAGGCTCAAGGCTCGAGGTCATGTTAAATAGAAAAGGAATATTCCATGGAATCATTAACTTGGCAGACTGGGATATTTTGGTCGATGGTCCTTGGTCGATGGTATCGACCAAAAGGATCGACCAAAATATTTTCAGCAGAAAACTCAGGTTTAGAACAGCAACTTCAAGTAGGGATTTAAAAGGCTATACAAGGTCAAATTGAGTGAGGTTTTCTTCTACAATTCAATCAAGAAGTCTAGTTTCGGGGAATATCTTCGGATTGTGCACAGGAGGTCATTTAGTACATCAACCATATTAATCTTCTCCGATGCGCAGACTCTCCTTAAACACTGACAATGCATTTAAGCAAGGGGTATCATTGTCAATGTCCAAGGGCTTGGTCTCCGAATCAAGATCATCAATCAGAATGGTCCATAAATCTCTTCTTCCACCGCTTCGGGCCCTTGGACCTGAATACAACAGTGGATCCGGGTCAGGGTCAAGGTTAGAATAGGGCTGGATATTACAGTCGGAAAGTCATAGGTAAGCCTTAGTGACCTTACCAGCCCTAGTACAAACCAACAACCTACAGATCCAGACTAGTAAGAAGGTGACAAATTTAGGTCGCAAGATCGGACCAAAGCTCTTCCTGTAATGATTGAGGTAAAAGGTATAGCTAGATTGTTTGGAAAAATCAAGGCAATGGTCCTTATTAAAGCAAGGGGGCACTTCGTTGAACTCTTCACCATTAGGGTGAAGGCCGAGCAAGGTGCTGACATCTAGAAGAGTGGGACTGAACATCGTAAAATGAAAATGGAAAGTATTGCTAAAGCGGGACTAGAAGCTTAAAGCAAATGTAAGTAATGGCTGCTCTAGAGTAATGGAAAAGTTAGGTAGCATAAGCACCTACAAGATGCCCAGTCAATTGATATGAGGCCTCCATGTACTATTACTGTGAAATCCCCCAGATTTCTACCTTTAACCATTGGTTTCAGGACTGCAAACTCGAAACTCTAGTCGGAAACAACTGTGGGCAATTCGAGTCAAGCCCAAAGGTTCGGAGATGGACCCAATACTAGTGGATGACCCTAGTGATGACTAGACATCTCTACTAGAATTTAAGAGGAGAGAGAAGGTCACTCACGAAGGTATAAAAAGGCGATTTTGGCACGTCCAAAAATCAATGATGGAGAATCCAAACAACGAGGTAAATATACCCAAACGTAGATACTTAAAAGACCTTTCATTCAAGCTGAAAATCACCGGAATTGGACCTTGGTTGAGGGGTCAACCAAGGGCCGTTCGATCAGACCGGTTGACCGGTCTGGGTCAACCGCCCATCCCCAGTTTTAGGGCTATTTTGGAAAAAACGGGTTTAAAACCCTATTTTATGACTCCACTCACCTCTAAATGCATTTTCTAATACTAGAGTGGGGCTGAGACTTGGAGAGGAGGAGAAACCAAGAAAAATTATGGATTTCATCCACTCGGAGACGCGTCGAGACTCAATTCAGCGGAATCATTGAGAAATTGAGTGTTCTTCAACCTCTCTTCTCTAAACCTAGGTTATTGATACTTTTTTCATGATAAATGATAGATTTCTTTAGTTGGGGTATTTGAATGCATTGAATGCTTTCAATAGTTCTCTTTATGTTTCCCTTTAGTTTTGAGAGTTGTTTATGAGACTCGTTGCGAATGATTTCACATTGAACCTCTAAGAGAGGCATGTGGGCATTCACGAGAACCAAATTTGGGGCTTTTTCATTTGTGGCTTAATTGGGACAACTTGTTGGTACTTTAAGGACCCTATTAGTGTTAATTAGAAGTTTCCAAAGTCTTGCTTCAATTCAACTTCGAATCGGAGGTGAAATAATGATTTTTTTCCTAAACTAGGTTGAGAATGAAGGGTTTGAGGCTATTTAACAGATTGAGTTCAGGAAGTATAATTTTGGACCTCTTTTGAAATGCAATTGGTTCCCAATTAATATTTACTATTTATCTTATGAAAGTAGGACTATCTTGAGCATAATTACCCACACTTGAGTGTGAATTTGGAACTTTGGAGAGCAAAACCAAATTGAAAGTTAAGGAATCAACTAATCATGTTTTCTATGTTTTAATAATGTTATTTCAATTTCATTGATGATATCCTGCTTATTTTGATATCTATTATTATGTGATTGTGTGTGACTTTGCGTGAATGAAAGGTTAGAATATGTGAATGATTCTTTTCTTTTTTTTTTCAAATCTTATGTTGATGAATGAGAATGAATGAGATTGGTTGAGACTTGATTCTTTTATTTCTATTTACCAACTAGGGTTGTGAATTCATCCATTACCCTAATGACCTTATATGAATGCATCTAAATGTAGGTACATGAATATTAGGTGTCTAGAAGTGTAAGGCTAGATATCCCTATGAGTGCTACTACCCTTCCGGAAGGGGTATTGAAGCCAGTTAATCCGTGATCTCAGTGGCTAGGTCATGTGTTGTCAAGCAGGCCCACTGTCATCATAGAATGGTAGGGTTGCATATAATAGATAAGGGCTCATGGGCGCTCAAGACCGGTAACCAACCTGTGAGAGGACATGGAGAGCATCTTGTCCATTATATGTGGATGACCATTGGTTAAGGAATGGGATCCAACAGATGCCTCCCATTGAGGATATTATTCATAGGTGGGAAGGTTATCAAACCAAAAGGGCACTAGGCATAGGGGAGATATCTGAACCATATGTAATATGAAATCGTATGACTTTGCATTGGGCCTAGAATTATCCTTGACACGCACCATATCTCATGCCAAATGATGATGTGAGAGAGTAGTGATTTATACTCCAACCATGGCTTGATAGGACTTTACCCAACAACCGTGGAGAACCCAATAGATGTCTCTTGTTGAGGGAGAGTGACTAAGACCTCCCAAAGGAGATTGGTGTTTAACTTAATGTGTGTCTACTATAGAGACTGCATGATAGAGTTAGGAGCATAAAATCATAACCATGCATTTATTATATTATTGTCATTAATTATATTATCCTTTTATATATGTGATGTGGGAATTGTGAATGTAGGGGCGGAGCCAGGATTGAACATTGGGGGTGGGGGCAAATATACGTGGGCCAATGCGGGACCCACTGGTGGGTCCCATCTCGAATATTTTATTATATTTTGACGTGTGGGATCTACATTGAAAATTTAAGTAAATTAATAAGATGACTAAAATATAGATAACACAATTATAAGTAACTTATAAAAAATATATTAAAATAAAGTAGGGACTAAAATTGTAGGAGAAATTATAAGAAAAAAGATAGATTCTTTTTTTTGGTAAAAGAAAAAAAGATAGATTCAAAGTCTATTAACTAAATATGGGATAAACACTCAATTTATCATAAATTAATTAAAAAATCAATGATTATGATTAGATATAATAATGTTAATGGCATAAATTTAAATATTCAACTAATGAAATTTAAATTCCTATTATAGGAATCGAAACTTTATGAGAAAGTTTAGGGATTCAAAAATAAAATTAAATGATTGCGATTAGATATGAAAAAATTAAATGATTACGATTCCAATGTCTTCTAACTACTCCAATATTTTGTGAAACGTGTGAGAAAAAAAAAGAAATAAAAGAGGAGATTCGCGAGAGAATAAATAGGAATGAAAATATGAGAGAGAATATAGGGAGAAATTCATGGATCATGAGTTAGTTTTTAATTAGAATTTAACCTTTTATTCTTAAAACTAGGGGTTTAATGATAACCATTAGATAATGATTAAGAATGACATTTGTATCCATCATCTTTATCTTAAATTTTTATTTTTAATTTTTGGAGGGGGCCAAATGGTGGTATTTCACACATAAAGTGAGAGAAATAAGGAAATGCATGATATGAGAAATATAGGTATTTTTAAAATTTCAAAAATCCGAGGGAGGCATGGCCCCTTCCGGCCCCAACGTGGCTCTGCCACTAAATGAACAAATGCATGATATGATTGTTGAGTTGACCTCATTGAATTCTATGGAACTCATTCCTTTATATGTATATATTCTTTAGATTACTCTATAGATTATGAGGATTTCATTCAAATGGAGGATTCGTCGCCGGGAGATTATCTTGAGGTAGCGATTGGAGAGGCAGTGGATGCACATAAAACTTCATGCTCGTGCTAGGACTGCTCCTATGGAGCCAACTTCTAGGTGAGACCTCGCCACGCTTAGGAACTCTTTAGTGTCATTTATAGCACTATTTTATATTTACACCTTAATATCATTTAAGAGAGGCAAGCTTAAGGTATCTTTTATCAATATTCTTAAAACATTTTTCCGTTGCAAACAACTATTATTTCTTTCAATCTCTTATGTTTATTTATTTGATTAGCATTAGACATGGATGATTGTAAACAAACTATTATTTGATATGCTATATCATAAGTTTGTTTGGAATTGTCAGTAAACCTTAGTCATGTAGTGTATCACCCCCACAGGTATTCGGGTATGACTGGATCCGGCTGGGTGGGGTGTGACAATTACAAATCTGACTAACCCACTGACTCCAAGCATTAAGCGAAGCGACCCAAAAATGATTGAAGGTTTCACAAGTTTGTAATGCTATTGGGGGTACCGAGTGGCCAGGAGGCCTTCTTCCTTATGGAGCGGAAAATTTGTTATCTTTGGAGGTTGAAGACAATAGGGACCTAAGACCATTTTGGAACCAGCATGAATTAGCGTGCAAGTACAAACGTGAGAAGTCTACAGGGATTCTCTCTAGTCTTCCCAAGATGAGCCTTCATAGTCGAATTTGTAGAATCTTCAATAGCTATGACTACAGGAACTTATTAGTGCTTGTGTGAAGTGGAAAAGAATGCATGGTGAAAACAAAATAGCTGGTTGTGATCAAAGTGTTGATTGCACATTTTGGCTATGTCAAGAGTGAATTTAGCAGGATTTTTTCGAGAGGATCTCATGACCATTAGACAGTTGTCTTATCAGTCTAACGATCATGAGGGGCAATGTTAGCTCCCAAAAAGAGATCTTCAGCCACTCTGAACTTGGACCAAAAGTAAACCAGGTTGGAAGGGTAATCAGACAAATTGGGTTAATCAGTGCTGGCCCAAGACAAACAAGTTCTCATTTGGGAAGGTTGAAACTCATGAAGGATGAGGCAGTTTCAATTGTAATCTATAGTTGCCTATTTGAACTTGAATGTAGTTTCTCCCAACTTCTGGGAGATTATCCCAAGAGCCAGTTTTTAGTTAGTTATAGGAGGGTAGTTATCTCCCCCATATATAATCACCTGTGTAATTTGTTTGTAAGGACATCTCATCAATCACTGATGACAATTACACTTATCTTGGTTTTATCTTTCTTAGTTTTAGGAGTAGTTCTCCCCTTCCATTAGCCATAGTCTTGGATGGTACGAGTCAAGAAGGAGCCCCATGAGTTTAGTTGCCTTATCCTATCTGAGTCCTCAATATGTGAGGCAAATAGAACTCATACGGTCTAATAATCAAGATTTCCCTTAGGTCAGTTGCAGACCCTGGCACGCCGGTGCAAATCTAGTAAGAAATTGGGCAAACAAATACTAACTATCTTAAATTCATTTTCAACTTTCTTGGGATATTTAAATTTGTGATTTGCTCATGGATAAATGTTATGTCCAAACCCATGGGGGAATTACAAATACACATTCTCAAATAGATTGTTATACTACAGTTTACTACATCCAACACTTGCATAAATCCTATTAAAAGATATGGCAGCACTTAGTGAGTGTAAATGGAATGATACTGGGAGAAGAGAAAATGACTTGTTCAGCCACATCTACGTCCAGATTTACTGTTGAGTAATCCCCTAGATGTACTCCAATGCTTCTTGGGGAGGCAGCATATATAGCTTCACCCCAAGTCACCTCTCCCCCTTCAAATCTTCTACTATGTCTTTCTGGAGTGCTTCGAAACTTGGCAAATTGGATTAGTTAAGGGGGGGGGGGGGGGGTTGTGTTGATGGGGGATCTTGCTGGCCAGCAACAAGTGCAGCAAAACTTAAGCCAGCAGAGGATGTAGAAATTTTGGATAGAGCTCAATGAGATGATTTTTAATAAAACCTATATAGACAAAATCAGATATTGAATCCTAATGTCAAGGACAGACCATTGTCCAGATAGTTGTTTGTTTGGAGCTTCCCTCTTCGGTGGGTGCACCATTGATAGCTCAATTGCAGAAGGTTGTGAAGTGACCACTGTGTCCATGAACTTCTAAGGTATTGTGTAAAATCCAGCCCTATCCTAACCCTAACCCTAGCCCAGATCCATTGTTGTTATAGGTCCGAAGACCCGAAGCAGTGGTAGAAGAGACTTGTGGACCCTTTTGATTGATAATTATGAGTCGGAGTCCGAGCCCATGGACATTGACTATGATACCCCTTACTTGAGTACATTGTCGGTATTTAGTGAAAATCTGCGCATCGGAGAGGAATGATTTAGTTGAAGTACCTAATGGACTCCCGTGCACAATCCGAAGGTATTTCCCGAAACTAGACTTCTTGATTGAATTTTAGAAGAAAATCCCATTCAATTTGACCCTTAATAGCCCTCCAAATCCTTGTCCGAAGTTGCTAAACTAATTCTGATTTTCTGTTGAATTTTGTTTTGGTCTATCCTCTTTGGTCGATGCCATCGACCAAGATCCATCGACCAAAGTTTCCCAGACTCGAAGTTAATGATTCTTTGGAATATTCCCTATTCTATTTATACTAGCCTCATGTTTTAAGCCCTATTCTAATCATTATCACTCCTGAGAACGTGGGGAGAGCTTCCCAAAGCACCTCCTAGGCATTTGTGAAGAAGATTCCACCAAAAATCATTGTTAATCATTGTTCCTTGTCTCCATCAACAACTACAAGGTATGATTCATCACTCTCACTCTCTATTCTATTCTTTCCATCCCTCTTCTTGCTGTTGAGACCTTGGAGATGGTGTTGTAACCTTGCAACCATCATTCCAAGTGCTCACTCTTGCTTAACCTATGATCCTCTCACTTGTCTATTGATGTTATGCTCTCATTTCAAGCCTTGCATATGCATTCCTTGATTTTCTTCTTAATTTCATGCTTTCTTGTCTAAAACTGAGGTATATAGTGTGCTATGTATATGTTTATCACTAGCATATGATCCTAATCAAATTCCTATAAGTTTCCCTAGCTAATGCATGCCTTTCCAATGCAAATGCAATTGATTTCAATCCATGCCATGATTCTTGTCTATTGAACTTAGTAGTCTAATCTAGGGTTTTCTATTTAGACCATTCGATTATGTTAATTCCTTGATTTGTGGTGTTCTCATACTGTTCTTAAGCATCCCTCCAAGTTCCGGATCGATCCGAACCCCGGAAGACCAATTTCGGACCAAAATCCCCAAAACCCATTATGCAACCCCGAAGACAATTTTGGTCGATCATCCTTGGTCGATGCCATCGACCAAGAGCATCGACCAAACCTGTTGCTGACAACAACTTTACCCAGTTTTGACCCGTTCAACATCCGATCTTCCCAATTTCTTCTCTAATCTATTATTTATGTTTGTTTAGGGTCTTAACACTACTTTTGGATCATTCTTTGGTAATTTATTATTTATGTACTTATGTTTTGATGCTTATAACTTAGTGAACATAGTCTCTTAATTGCTTTTGAATATTATAAGACGGCTATACATGTTTTAGAACAGTAGTCATGTGATTTCATATTCTCTTGTTATAATGATTTATTGTTCTTGCTACTTGTACATATGATGGATCACTTCGATGTTATGATTTAACTTTTATCATGATGATGCATCAAATGTATGAGATATGATGGACTTGAGTATGTGATTGCCTAGGTATAACTTCAGATTGGGGAGTGTCCTATTGACGCTTCTGTCCTTGGGCATCGGAGGGAATAGTATGAGATGTTCTCCAAAGGTGCCTATCGACACTTTCCCGGGTTATTAGATGACATACATAGGATTGTCTAGTTGTGTGGCTAGGATTGTCCTTGTCGTGTCAGACCCAAATCGGAAGGGCATTGAGACCGAACAACCCGTGGTAGTGTATGGTTTGATGGGCGCTCAAGACCGGTAACCAACCCGGGGGATGACATAAACCATGCTACGGATACCCGAAAGGGGCAATTTATTGGTAGGGTTGCAAATAGCTAGACTTGGGCTCACTAGTGCTCAAAGATTGGTGGGTCATATTTGTGAGAGGACGTGAGAGCTTCTCGTCTACTATTTGTGGATGACCAATAGGGTTGATGAGTCCGGTGGGTAATATCCATGACTCTAGTGTGAAGGATACCGGAAAGGATCCCGGGATGGGAGGAATGGACGTATCCGGATCTGACTTGATACGACTGAGTAGGTGACTTGCATTGGGCTAGGCTTTACCTTGACATGCGCCATTACTTAGACCAAATGGTGATGTGAGAGAGCGGTGACCGAAACCCCCAACCATGGATTTGTCCGAGAGGGATGCAGGACCCAATTCCCCCCAGTATTGAGTGACTAAGACTTACCTAAAGAAGTATGGTGCTATGGCTTTAAGCATGTCTACCATAGAGACTAGCATTCATAGAGTTAGAATCATACTTGCATCACATGTTTCGTATCATATTGCATTATGTTATGAATTGTACTTATATGGTTATGAATTATGGAATAATTACTTTGGTGAGTTCTTTTGAACTCATTCTTTTTGTGCAAATGTTGTTAGATTTTCCCGCAGGTGTTGAAGACTCTGATGGCACATTCTACGAGACGGACTTTGATCCCTCATACTACCCTCCAAGTGGTAGCTATAGTGAAGATCAGAGTTATGGTGCCGAAGAGGATTACTCTATGTACCAGGGTTAGCCCCACTATGGTGAGGGAGCGGCCGTGTTGGGCTTTCTTCGTCCACACGTCTGAGGAGATAATCATTAAGATAGAAGAAACCCTTGCTTAGTGCCCCATTTCCCTGGATTATTGTTAAACATTTGGGATATGTAATTAACTTTCTTTGAGTTACTCTTTAGACATGGGATTGTAACTTAACTTGATTTTACTACTTTTTCACTGCCATTGAGAGAGTGACTTTTACTCATTTTCTCATTTCTATGATTATACTTATACACATGGTATCGTTTGTTTCTGCACTCTGATTATTTGATCTTATCTTATTCATGATATCTGTTATTTATTACTTTTACCTTGATTATCATTGTTCATGATTGTGTTATCGCGTATGTGGGAGGCATGGTCCCTTGATGCTTGATCCTTGGACTGTGGATCACATTCCCGGGTATGCGAGATAGGGTACCGGCTGGGTGGATGTGACATATTGAGTTCTAGAGCTTTGTCTCATCTATAAACAAACTGTGGTAGAGGCTAGGGTTTGTAATGCTTTATCAGTTACTCTTGCTAGATTGATAAGTACAGCATGTTGGTATAGCCTAGATTTTTAGCCTTCATGTTAGATCCTAATATTCCTTTGCACTTCTTATACATTTGATTGGTTCTCTGCTCACCCTACTATTTGACTATATATTACATTAATTAAGAAGAACTCCATGAGGGTAAGTTTTTTTTGGAGATGCAGTAGCAACCTATACTCAAAATTGTAGAGTGCAAAGACCTACTTGAACGGTACTTAAATCAAATAAATGGATCTCTTTCTGATGAAAGGTAATTCAACAAAAGCAAACACAGATCGGTGGTCCACTTGATTGCATTGCATTGTTATCTATCAAATGTAAATACAAAAATCTTATTACCTTTGGAACCTAATGTAAACAAAATGTCAGCTAAGGGACTTTATAATCTCACCCGGAAATTACATCCAATACAAAAGTGGAATTTGTTTATCTACTCTATATGAACTCTGAACAGTCACCATACTTGACCAATTCGACCATTGAAGGAGCAGTCTTTAAGCATTGAGCATAGGTGACAGGATTCATCTAAGAGTTCCTTTGCTACAAAATACAAATACAAGAAGAAATTGAATGATTAGATTTTGTTTTTTCTAATCAATAATTGACATTTACTCTAGCTAGTATACTGACTTTGAATTCTTGAGCTTTGTTCTAAAGATTGAAGGAGAGGGTGGGATGTGAATTCCATATAAGAAGAGACAAAACAATTCGCTACATTCTTTCCAAATTGCAGTTTGATTGTATATTGTGGGTTATACTCCATATATATCAATTGCATAATTGATGGGAAAGATCCTTACTTGGATTCACTTTCCTAATTTTAGAGTATCTGCAGCGGAAGAAATCTGGATTCCACGTCCTCGTTCCACCACCAAAGCTCCACCAGGGCGATTCCACAATCACTAGGAAAGTGAACAAATTCGACAACCCAAATGCCTTGTGGAAAAAATTATATAAAGATCTAAAGCGAGGAACTCCTTTCCTGCGTTTCTAGGAGAGAGAGATGGGAGCCGCCTCTTTTCTGGAAAAATTCTCGTATGAATAATGTGTTCTCTCAAGTGATACGGTGGTTACAGATATATAACCTATATTTTGTAACCGCCCTAAAAGTGATTTTCCAGATTTGCCCTTGGGCATTTAATTTATTAATATAAATTAATATATCCCAACATCTCCCACTTGCACAAGGGCAAGTGTTAATCTCTCAATGTGTCCCAGACACACATGTATATCCAAGATATACACATTCAATCTCTCTGCCATGTATCCCAGATACATAGACCTCTTGTGTCCCAGGCACACATGTATATCCCAGATATACATATATTGATCTCTTTGCTATGTATCCCAGATACATAGACCACTTATGTCCTAGACACAAACATCCACAAGTCATACTGGCAAAATGGGTTGTGCGACCGATGATATACATGCACGCGTGAGCCCCAAACTAGAAACCTTCCCAAAAGGCCAGAATGGCACATCACTCAAAGAAACATATCAAATAAGCATTAGTATACCACAGTGTCCTAGGTTTATTCAAACTCACCAGAGTAAAGGTATCTTGATCCCTCTGAGAGATCACCTTCTTGTCCTTAAAATGTTCACTACTGTAACACATACAGTTGGTGCCAGCAAACACTTTTAGGGTGTAGTTGAATCAAACCTTTCCTTTCGCCCCAGACCATCACTACACTTAGGATTGACTCCTTTCCCAATAATGCCCCTTTAGGTCGAATCAATCATGACCATAGGTAACACCCCAAAGTAGCCACATCAACCCTTCGTTTTATGATGTCGTCGAAAATCACTAAGAACACTAATGGACCATAAGGTCCAGGACTCACACAATGGAAGGAGCAGGGATCCATCCTCTCATTTCCAATGATCGCTAAGCATACATAGTATGATATACGTGCTATGGTGGAGCATTCTATATACAATAGAACATATGTCCATCTCAACACCATACATGTTTTAGTCTAGTCGCAACCTCTTACGCCTAACTCGATTTCTTTATTGTCGCCACCCTAGCGCCACATAAAGTACTCACACTGGCTCCTATAGGCAACATGAATAGTGGGAACATTCATGTCAATTCTCTTCACAATAGAGAAACTCATCTTGATTCCAAATCAAGGCAACATCATGATTATGAGCTGACCTACACAAAGTCATTCACGATCCGTCTCATCTCTGCTCGCCTCCAAGGCGCCAAAGGCGAATGCTCGTGTGAGTGAGCCATTCTCTTCCCTATTGACATATCTTGTTTTATGCTAGAAGAAACACAATCACACAGAAGTGAATAAAAATAAATGCTGGAATGAACTCATATTACTCAATAATAAGAAAGTTTCAGTACAAAAGTAAGTCACAATCTACGCAAGCCCAAGGATTTTACATGAGAAATAAAAACATCCTTGGCTATAGGTTTGGTAAAAGGTCAGCTACCATCTGACAAGTAGATATGTGCTTAAGTACAACTTTTTTCCTTGATATAATGTCTCTAACAAAGTGATATCTCAACTGTATATGTTTGGTCTTCCATGATACTGGGGTCCTTGACATAGCTAAGAGCTGTCGTACTATCACAGTAGACAAGGGCAGCCTCTTTGGATGTCATCACGATTCCAGTATGTCGAAGGAATCTCCTCAAACAAACAGCCTCTTAAACCGCAGCTGAGCATGCCACATACTCTGCTTCCATGGTCGAGAGGGATATATAAGTCTGCTTCTTGCTATACCATGAAATGGCCCCGCCGTTCAGCAAGAAAGCATATCCAAAGGTTGATTTGCGCTCATCAATGTCTCCAACCCAGTCGGCATCGCTATAGCCAACTAACCGCAAATCCGATCCTTGGTAACAAAGCATGTAGTTACTCGTTCCTCTGAGATATCTCAATATCCTCTTGATAGCTTTCCAGTGCTCTGTGCCTGGGTTTGATTGGTACCGACTAACCAAACCCACTGCATAACAAATATCCGGCCTAGTACACATCATAGCATACATAAGGCTACCCACTGCACTAGAATATGGAACTCTTTCCATCTTGGTTTTCTCCTCTGGAGTCTTAGGACCCATATCAAGGCTCAAATGAAAACCCTTCTCCACTAGAGTATCAATTGGTTGGCACTTGTGCATCTAGTATCTCGTCAAGACATTGTCAATATAGGTCTCCTGAGATAAACCCAATAATCTCTTTTGTCTATTTTTGACAATCTTGACACCAAGCACATAGCTTGCTTCACCCATGTCCTTCATATCAAATACGGAGGACAACCATTTCTTAATGGTTTCCAATAGCTCCTTGCTATTGCTAGCCATAAGTATGTCATCTACGTACAATGTCAAAATGACATAATTACCATCAGATCTCTTGGTGTAAATACAGTGGTCTTCCTCAAGCATGGAAAAACCATTTTCCATCATAGCTTGGTGGAAGCACACATTCCACTGTCTAGAAGCTTGCTTTAAACCATATATGGACTTCTTAAGCTTGCACACTTTGCGCTCAAGTCCATTAGCCTCAAAGCCTTGAGGTTGATTCATATAGATCTCTTCCTCAAGTTCACCATTGAGAAAAACAGTTTTTACATCCATTTGATAAAGTTCCAAGTCCAACTGAGCAACAATGGCTAGTATGAGGCAGATTGAGGCAAACCTAACCACAGGGGAAAAAGTTTCCTCATAATCAACGCCCTCTCGTTGGGTGTAGCCCTTAGCCACTAAACGAGCCTTGAATTTCTCAATAGATCCATCCGTCTTTCTCTTGATCTTGAGAACCCACCTGTTCCCAATTGCCTTTCGGCCCGGCGGCAAGTCAACCAAGTCCCAGACATGATTAACTTTCATCGACTCCAACTCTTCCTCTATTGCTTTCAACCATTCCTTTGAGCTTGACCCTACAAGAGCTTCCTGCATGCTCTTCGGTTCATGCTCATCGACTGAAGTCATCTCACAGTCAATCTCTTCAGGAGTTACCATGTAGGCTTCATCCTCTATGTCGAAACGTAGACGAGGAACTAGCCCTTGCCCACTACGGCGCAAGTGCATGTCAGATTGCTCACCCTCTAAGGTACCTATCACATCTGCACTCCCACTCCCACTAGGATCTTCTGGATGAACCCCAGCTTCATTATCCAAAATCTGAATCCTTGGAGTGACAAGACCATTATCTTGTATCTCAAAGAATTTCGATGATTCTTTGTTAACTCCTGAAAGAGATGGAAAATCATTCTCTAAGAATGTTGCATCCCTAGACTCAAGTTTTGTTCTCCTCTCACTCTCATCTAGTCCAATGAAGACACGGCCCTTTGAGGGTTTAAAATATCTCACAAAGATACACTTTCTTCCTCTGGGTCCAAGCTTTCCATATTGGTGAGAAGTAGAGTGAACATATGCTGCACATCCCCATTCGCGCAAGTAACTCAAATCTAGCTTCCTTCCGGTCCACAACTCATATGGTGTGGAAGGAACCAATTTGGTTGGAACTCTATTACAGATATAGGCCGCAATTAGCAAAGCATCTCCCCAATAAGAGATTGGTAGATTTGCCTGCGCCATCATGGATCTCACCATGTCTAGCAAGGTTCTATTCCTCCTCTCAGCAATCCCATTTTGCTGTGGAGTCCCTGGAATAGTAAGTTGTCTAGATATCCCCTATTCATCACACAACCCTTTGAACATATCGGAGAGATACTCTCTACATCTATCCGTTCTAAGAGTTTTAATCTTCTTATCTAACTGATTCTCAACTGAGGTCATGAATTTCTTAAAACATTCTAGAGCTTCTAACTTATGACAAATTAGGTAAATGTGACCATACCGTATATAATCATCTATGAATGTAATGAAATAAGCTTGTCCTTTTCTAGTATGCACATTCATAGGTCCACACACATCTGAATGGATAAGTTCTAAAGGAAGAGAGGCTCTCAAATCCTTTTTAAATGGTTTTCTAGTTGCTTTTCCTGCTAGACATGACTCACAGGTTGGCAAATCAGATAGTGAACCTTGGCCTAAGAGACCTTCTCTCTTGCCAACCTATTCATCCTATTTAAGCCAATATGTCCTAGTCTAGCATGCCACAAATTAGAATCAATACACATAGTATTTTGGCAAACAAAAACATCACTAGGATTAGATAAATTATCAATTGTATCCAATACAATAAAACCATTTTGAAGAAAACCATAATCATTAACTGTATCACTTAGATACAAAACCAAAGAAGTGTTCTCAAATACAACTCTAAAACCATGTCTCAAAAGATAAATAACAAAAACAAGATTCCGCTGAATGTTTGAAGCATACATCATATCATGGAGTAACAGCGTCCGGCCACTTCGCAAAACTAATTTGCATGTGCCTATGCCATGAACCTCCACACTTGAGCTGTTCCCCATCGTTATTCTCCTGCTTCCCCTTGGAACACGATGGTATTTCACGAACCTCGAGCGTTCCCTTGTTATGTGTTCTGTCGCACCTGAATCAACAATCCACAAAGGATTTAGTTCAGCAAGCATAGTAGAACTTGTTATATAACAAGATGAGGTATAACACACAATACATACCTCCTGCTCAGTGCAATCACAAGCAAAATGACCAGGCTTTCGGCACATGAAGCAAATTAAAGGTGATTTCTTCTTGCCAGCTCTAATCCCCCTTGAACGCTTGGGACCATTCTTATTTCTGTTCCCACTTTGGTTACTTTGCTTGGACCGCTGAGGTTGAGCTTTCTCTCTCTTGCGCTTGAAGCCTGCACCCTTACTAGTGCTAGCTTCAGCGGCAAGTACTTCAGTGTGAGGGGCATCGGCCAACATCCGATCCTCCTCTAGATCAAGGTGCTTGGCAGCTTGATCAAAAGTCTTGACATCATTAGCATGTGCTCCCAAGTCTTTGGCAATGACCTGATGACTGTGGAGACTTGCTCCTCATCAGTCTTTTAGCGCCCACATGCGCTCAACTCACTAATCATGTTAGACATGATGGTTATATGCTGCCTCATGGTATGACCTTGGCGCATCTTATAACCGTCAAAAGTGAGTCCGAGTTGGCGGCCTCTTGTGGTGGAAGTCCCTCCATATTGGAACTTCACAGCCTCCCACAAAGACTTTGCAGTCCTATGCTTCTCAAACCGAAGCATCAGGTCATCCCTCATGGAGCTCAGGATTGTAATCTTAGCTACCCGGTCTTTCCTTTTCCAGGCATTGTATAACTCAAGGTCTCTACAATGTTGTGCAGTGGTACCTTCCTCAGGTGGGGTTATGGTCTAGTTTATGGTTTCCAGCATATCCTGTTCTTCCAGGGGATATTGCAATGTTATGGTCTAGTTTATGGTTTCCAGCATATCCTGTTCCTCTCATTTAGCTTATCTCCTTTAGTGAGGTCAGCAACTATGCTCTTTGTAGTAGCCATTTACTCTAGAGACATTATATGCATAGGTGAGCTCAACTATTCTAGCATAAAACACAACACAAGCAACAGCAAATCACACTAGCATAGTCAACCTATGGGTAAGCATTTAAACCAAAAGATATGCTAAAAAAACATTCAATCAAATTCTCATGCAAACCCACATAGACTTATACACTAGTTTCATTATGTGCAAGAAACATGATTATAAACCCATAATCACAACAGTTTTAATAAAATAAAACATTCAATCATGTTTATGCTATGAGGTGGTTCACACAGAACGCTTCTACCTCACTAGCTCCCACGAGGCCCCATTAAGCCCTCAAATGCCCAAACATCACACAGATTGTCGGGCCATTAGTGTCCAGTAGGTTAGAAACACATTCTGAACTGGACAGACCAATATCGGAAAGAAAAAAAAACTATCTCCCAAACGGACTGCCGTCTCCCAGATGGTCGTCCGTTTGCCTTTTGTGCCCAGATGGATGAGCATCTGCCCAAACGGATGACCGTATTTCGTCTACCCAAATAGATGACCATCTGCCCAGATAGAAATTCCGTCTAGGTCACTATGATCAGTCAAACCACTAGACGAACGTCCGTCTGGTCCACTGTGACCCAAAATGGCGTCTTTTTTTTCAATTTTTTTTCTTGAACAAAATTTTTCAAAAAACGGAAAATCACGTTTTTTCTCCCAAAAATTCATCCAAAAACACACAAAAAAAAATCCAGCAATGAAAAAAAAATTCATTCTCATGGATTATTAATTCATGCAAAAATTCATAAGGGAAATTCATAAGGATCCTGGCACTTGGATCCGAACAAAAAATAAGGGTTTCTAAAACCCCTCCAATTCTCCCATGAGTTTCATATTAAACCCTGGATTCTCCCGTGGGTTTTCATAAACCCTTAATCCTCCCATTGGATCCATTCAATAAAAAAATAAACAATGGGGAGGAACAAAGAACCTTGGGAACCTTAGGTTTTGATACCAATGTGGGTTATACTCCATATATATCAATTGAATAATTGATGGGAAAGATCCTTACCTGGATTCGCTTTCCTAATTTTAGAGTATCTGCAGCGGGAGAAATCTAGATTCCATGTCCTCGTTCCACCACCAAAGCTCCATCGAGGTGATTCCACAATCATTAAGAAATGGAACAAATTCCACAACCCAAATGCCTTGTGGAAAGAATGGTATAAAGATCTAAAGCAAGGAACTCCTTTCCTGCGTTTCTAGGAGAGAAGGAGAGAGAGATGGGCGCCGCCTCTTTTCTGGAAAAATTCTCGTATGAATAATGTGTTCTCTCAAGTGATACAGTTATATTTTGTAATCGCCCTAAAAGTGGTTTTCCAGATTTGCCCTTGGGCATTTAATTTATTAATATAAATTAATAAATCCCAACATATGTAAAAACCAGCAATATGCTCATCCCTTAATTCAAAAATAAAAATTCCTTCAAACTGAAACTATATTGCTGCCACTCAAATACTTTGTTTCTAATTTGAAATTTGTGACTCAAATGAAAGTAAGAGATAGAATTAGAAACATTTTTTTAAGATCAAATTATATACATTTTCAAGAATCTCTACAACATGTTTATGCAAGTAACCCACAATAAATACAATTGATTGAACAATCATTTGTGTAAAACAATGCTCATAATCAACTAATATGATTAACTACAATCTAAGGCGACCTGTTACTATCAATACCAAACTAAAACCTCTTCGATGGTACTGAATGAACCAGAGCTTTTCACTGGAATGAAGATCTTTCAATTCTAAGACCTGTACCGTATGTCGTTTCCTAGCATCCTCGATTATTTATACCCTTCATTGAATTTTCTCTTTGAAGCATTGATTTTATCTTCAAGTTTTTAATCTTTATCAACCACAGCAACAGATGTTGAGATAACTTTCATTACCTTCGTAACTTTTTCATCCATAGCAACCACAGCAGCTGGAGATGTTGAGGTACCTTTCATTATCACTATCTTTGCAACTTCTTTAACTTGTTTTTATTCTGACTTAATCAACCATTCGTCTACTTGATTTCTCCCCTTATGAGTAAGAAAAATTGTCATTTGACGAACTATCTACGAGCTGTGTTCTATCAGACGCTTCACAGAAATCCCAATGAGGGTATCATTCAATGTTTGAAAAGAAAAGGCCAACTGAAGCCTCTTTAGACGTTCTAGTAAACCAATAATGCTTCATCACAGTTGGCTTCTGAGGGGGCTAATCTGTAATTTCCCCCTCGATTGTTGCAAACTTGCAATGATGTGAACCATGGGTTTGTACTTTGGTTCAACCTCATCTAAATTGGCGCCATTATGTTTGGGTTGGGCCGGGGTATTTATACCCTTGGGTTGGTTCATTGTTTGGTCTATTCATTTTGTAATTTTGGAGTTTCTCTCTTGTCTCTCCTTTCTCTTGATGGCGATTAAGGTTCTCTAAGAAGCCATCCTCTCCTTCTCGGTTTCCCTTTGGTTCTTGATATATGATGGCTCATTTCAAAGGATATTTGGTGCTTTGAGATTGCAAGAGCATGGTCTACCTTTGATGGTGCTCATTTTATGTATTTGTAAGTTAAACTTCTACTTGATATGGTGAATCAAGCTTCATTCTTGAGCCCTAGAGATTTAGGCTAATTAACCGAACTTGGTCATCAAATATCCTCTTCTTCTTTAGTTTCTTTACTTCTATCTTGGTTTGCAATTATGGATTAATCACCAAAGGTTATAACCGTGGTATCAAAGCCATGGTTTGGGCCCGGTTTGGTGAATTGATTTAGGGCATTTGCTCTCTAATGTTTGATTTCATAATTTGAGGCTTCTATAAATGTTTTGTTTATGATTATAGCATGTTTTGATCAATTTTATAGGAAAAATTACATATAAAGCCCTTAGATTTCAAATCGATTACATCTACTACCCTTAAAAAATCAATTATAGATGTCCCCTGCTATTAAGTGTTTGAATTAAATGATGATGTCATCGGTTAACAAATATAGTAAATACTCATTTTACCCTTTTCCGTAGATTTCAAATCAATTACATCTACTACCCCTAAAAAAATCAATTACAAATATCCCTCTACTGTTAAATATTGGGATTAAATGATAATGTATTACAATAGGGCAAATTACATATAGACCCCCTGAATTTTAAATTAATTACATTTATTACCCCTGGAAAAAAAATTACAAATGCCCCATATTGTTAAGTGTTGGGTTAAATGATAACGTCATCGGTTAACAAATATTAAATATCCATTTTGCATTTCTTTCTTCTTGGCCCTTTGTAGAGCAAATGACATATAAACCACATGGATTTTGAATCAATTACATCTACTACCCCTAAAAAATCAATTACAAATGCCTCTCTAGGCCTCTACTGTCAAGCGTTGGGGTTAAATGATAATGTATTACAATAACCTAAATGAAGTAGTATAAGAATTCCTAAAACATAGGTTAGCATAGTACATTATCATTTAACCCCAACACTTAATAGTAGAAAGGCATTTGTAATTGATTTTTTTTAGGGTTGGTAGATGTAATTGATTTGAAATCCACGAGATCATGTGTAATTTACCTTTTAAAGGGCCCAAAAGAAAGAAAGGCAAAATGGATATTTGCAAGCGGTAATCTGTTTCGGTTCATTTCTGGTTGACCCAGTTCTATTGTGTGAAATCTAGCCCCACACCTAGCCTAGACACCCTATCTATTTTGGGATAAAGAAGTGACTTGTGGATGTTTGACCTTTAAGTGGGACCCGGAGTTCAGTGTCGATAGATTTAGAAGGTCCTAGAAAGTCAAGATCTTTCCCTAAGTTGGTTGTAAGCCCAAGTGTTGGATTTAACCCTGGAGACTCAAAATTCAGCAATTTGATGGTGGAAGACCCCTTGGTCGATGCCATCGACCAAGGAATCAACCAAGGCAGCTATGAGAACAGAATATGTTATTTTTGAAAGTTTTTATTTTGGGATCCTCTATATAATGCAACCTCGTGTTAAACCCTATTGTTTGGCCTCTCAATTGTTGGTGAATGTAGGAAGAACCCTAGAGCCTCCTCTTCAAGCCAAGGAAGATCCTCAAGCAATCCTCCTAGTTTCTAATTTGATTAATCTTCATCAAGGTTAGTATTCTACCTCCTTCTTCTCTGATCTCTTCTCCTTACTGTTCTAGCTTAATGTTTTTCTTGTGGAGAAGGTATTACACTAATGTAACTACCTATCCTCTGATCTCCTTGTGTCTTAGAGTGAATCCCCAATCACTCTATGCATTCCTTGATGCCATACGACAATTCTCCATGATTTGATTAAGTTCTGACAGCATGATCCATCCTACTGTAGTTTTCCTCTCTAATCAATGTTAGACATGTTTATTCTTGGTCTCTACTATTGATCTACTATATTCCATCTCTTTGAATGAATCCCCAATCATTCTAGCCATTCTAGATTTCTATGTTGATCATTGATTTAAGCATTCTAGCAAGTTTCTATTTTGGATCCTCCCATTCAAGGTTAGTATTCTCTTAACTTGCCATTTAATTTACTCTTGTTGAGATTTTGAAGAT
This sequence comes from Hakea prostrata, assembly GCF_041222555.1. Lineage (NCBI taxonomy): Eukaryota > Viridiplantae > Streptophyta > Magnoliopsida > Proteales > Proteaceae > Hakea > Hakea prostrata. Next base: position 29,414,600 of record NC_142602.1, read on the forward strand.
GGTATTGTATCCTTGCAAACACCTCTTCTACAATCTTTAAGGTTGTGAATGAATCTCCATTCATTCCAATGATGCTATGATTCTCCTATTTGATTTTCTAAAAGAGATCATGGATATCTTCATGAATGCATGTTTGATCTTATTTCTCTAGCATGATTTGATCCATTCTTATGATAGTTCTTATCTCTGATATGTTGCTAATATTCCATTAGAGTGAAGCCTTGTTCTCTGTAATTCCTCCTTTGAATCCATGGTGTGTTTGCTATGAAAACCATGTTGTTTCCAAATTAGAAAGTTATGATTTTTGACCATGAATGATGTTTAATCCATGCTAGATAGTTTAGTATGCTTGTGTGAGGGTCCCCTTCTAATTTCGAATCAATCGGACTTCAAACGAAGAAGTTATGACCAAAGCAATGTATTTTGTCTGTACTAGTTTTGCTTGGTCGATCCCATCAATCAAGGCCATCGACCAAGGCTGCTGCTGACAGCAAAATTTCTCAGTTTTTCTCTGTTTCGACTCCAATCTTTTGGGAATTGCTTCTTATGACCTATACATGTTTTGTCAAGCTTATTTAGGTGGTTTTGGTCTTGATCTTTGATCTCTCAATTGAAGGTTATAATTTCGGATTACAAAGTGAGTATTCCAACTCATAATATGCCTATTTACATGCCTTTATGTACTATGACATGAATGCATGATCTAGCTGCTGCTACCTTGTTTTCTTTACATCATGATATTTCTGTAGTGACAATAGCTTGTCCATATTGTGAATTACATATTAGAATTGATTATAAGAATGTGATATGTACTATGATGTGGATATGAATGTGAATATGATACGTATGCAATCATGGTGTGATGTGAATGCCTATGTTGTAGTTGTAGAATGGGGAATGCCCTATTGGCATTTCTGTCTTTGGACACCAGTGGAGGTGGTATGGGATGCTTTCCTATGGTGCCCCTTGTCTCGTTCCCTTATTGGTTGACATACATAGGATTGGTCTAGCAGTGTTTGGCTAGGAATACCATGTTATATTAGACCCGATTCAGAAGGGTATTGAGACCTAGTGACCCGTGGTAGCAATGCGGGCGCTCAAGACTGGTATCCAACCCGTGAGAGGACATGAATCACATTATGGGGGCCATTCATTGGTAGGGTTGCATTTAGTAGACTTAGACTCATGGGGGTTCAAAACTGGTAACCAACCCGTGAGAGGACATAAGAGCTTCCCGTTTGCTATTTGTGGATGACCAATAGGGTTAATGAGTCCATAGTTCGAGTTGGTTGTAGCCATAGGATACGCTGACTCTAGTGAGAAGGATATTGGAAAGGATCGCCTAGGGCAAGGAATGGATGTATCTGGATCTAAGTTGATATAACTAAGTAGAACACCTGCATTGGGCTATGCTTGACCCTGACATGCGCCAGTACTCAGACCAAACAGTGGCGTGAGAGAGTGGTGACCTAAACCCCAGCCATGGAATGTCTTGAGGAATGCCGGACCCATTACCAAACGAAGAGAGTGACTTGGACTAGACCCAGAGGCGTACGGTGCTATGGCTTAAAGCATGTCTGCCAATATAGACCAGTATACATATATAGAGTTAGAATCATACTTGCATATATTGTTTCATATCATTGCATATATGTTTGCTTGAGATTGCATGTGAAAATGCTTATTGTGTTTGGATTACTTGCTAAGTTCTTTTGAGTTTACCCTTTCGGGGACTTGTTTTTAGATGACATTGTAGGTCCGAAAGAGAACCCGTGCCATAGTACGGAGGACCCTTCTATATATGGTACAACTCCAAAAGTCTCTGGAGAAGGTTATGACCAGCGGGGCAGCCAATGCTCAAATTTGGACTGCATTGATGGTTCCTATTGACGGCAGCCGGGATTGTCTTGTTCGCTGATGGGATCGTAAGCTAGATGCTGATCTGAAGTTGCAAGACCATGACCCAAAGGTGAAGAAGAAGAGCCGACTGAAGATGTTGATTAGATTATCTTGTTTCTTCTAGACTTTTTCTTTTACTTGTATTAGCTTTGAACTTTGTTTTAGTTTTAGATATACCTTCCGCATATGTTTGTGGGGTATATTTTCACTATACTTTACAGTTGTCTTTTGATTTGATATCCTGTTATTCCGCACTCTAATATTGCATAGTGATCCTTCTGAGATCCTTTCTTGACTTTGTTTATTAAAATACTTGAATACAATGACTTGTTCTTGCTTTTGATTAGGTTATTGTGCTAAATGGATATGATCATTCATAAACTTGATCTTTAGGGCTGTGGATCATACCTTCGGGTATTCTAGATAGGGTATCGGTTGGAGGGATGTGACATATTGAACCGGCTTGGTTCATAACATGTATATATTCATAAGGGCTAGTTTGGTTTAGGTGTGTGTATGCAAAATCAGATTTAGAGGTTTTGGGTCTCACACGAGAGCTCTTTCGGTTCTCCTTTGTTCTTCGGTTGCAATCTTGTTCTTGAAGAGGCGATTTGCCACTGCAAAAAACATGGAGATTGTCCGGCAACTTGGTGTGCACTCAACACCTGATGGAGGAGCTATCTGATTCTTGTCTAATTACTCTTTGTTGTATGATTTCTTTTTTGATTTGTAAGTATTTCAAACAATCCCCATATTAGATTGGATTTGTAGTTGAGTCCCGGAGACGTAGGTCCTAGGACCGAACTCCGTCATCAAACCATTGTCTCCTTCTTGCTTTACTTTGGTAATTTCTCAAGTCGATCACATATGCGATAACAATATTTAATATATTTGTTAATCACTAACATCATCATTTAGCCCAACACGCAACAAAAGGGGGCATTTGTAATTGATTTTTGCCCAAAGGTGGTAGAAGTAATTGACTTGAAATCCAGGGGGTCTAATACTGAGTTCAGCCTCCTAGGAATATAATGGAAATATCACTTCTGAAAAAAGAAGCCCATGTGGAAGATATCCTCTACAAGAGGTGCTAATTCCGTATAAATGGGCCTACCTAGGCCCACGAGCATAGTAACCAACTCACTATAGTTAGATTCCACATGTGTTTTGTCCACAAAACTTTATTAGGTCCATTTTGAAATGGATTATTCATTTCTCTCTAGATGAAAAGACACATGTCAATTAATCACATCAAAGGTTGAGGTAATATTTTGAATATATAAATTTTTCTATTTTAATTTAATCTGAACCTTTGGATATGACTATGAACATGTATCCTTCATCTAGAGGAAAATGAATGGTCTATTTCTTATTTCTAGATAAAATTCCTATGTCAACTCCTTCACCAACACTGTATAGGAGCCCTTGACGCATAGCCAGTGCCTCCACCACAAGAGTGGATGTTGTCTCACATTGCCAAAAAGGGGAACTGTGTTGTCCCTAGAATAACACCGGACCCAATCCACTTTGTGCTCGCATCAAAGGGGAACACGATGAATGAATGCTTACCCTAATTTTTTTATTATTGGTAACCAATGCTTACTCTAATTGAGAAAGCCAAACAAATATACCTTGATTGAATCATCTAATCATCTATTCATTCACATTAGTTTGCCGCCATAACAATAACAATAACCCTGACCTCAGCGGTCGTGATTCATGGCAGCCATGGGTCCCACCACCATTTTGATTTGACAAGAATCGAACAAGTGATACCCTTCTAATCCCAGTTGGCAACTTTTAAACGTGTGAAAGAGATCCTGGATTCTTAAATATTCGGGTTTAGCAAGCACAGCGACACTCGTTCTCTGCTCTACAACAATGGCGGCTCAGTTGGCTCACCTCACTGTAGCTAAGAATTTGCAGTCTGGTTGTGATATTGGCTTCAGTCGAAATATTTCCAAATTTTCATATTCTCCCAGAACGATTAATCGCTTCACTTCGAAATCTAGGGCCTTCGGGATCAAGGAACTACAAGTCTCTGCAACTAGCGTAGATAAACAGAGCAACGACAATGCGTTGCCTTTAACCGACTCTCCATCTCCATGGGCGAGCTCTAAGTAAGGCTACTTGTAATTTCTATTTTTTTTTGGGGCTTTTAGCTTCAAAGTTTCATTTTTTCTCCTTTTGTCAGTGCTTTTTTATTTGTAGGATGCATTCATATAGTCGTATTTCTTTTTTCCTTTTTGGATAGGAACCGTTTATAATTTTTGCATGTTAATTGTCAAAATTTTTGTTTTACCGAAATAATTATCTATCTTTTTGTGAGTGGTAGTTTATGTCCTCATGCATTCCTATATTTTATATTTTTTTTCCTTCTGTAGGAACCGTTCATGATTTTACATTTTCATTTCCTATTATTGTTATTATTTCGTGCTGTATGTAACTTCAAGTGTACTCTGGGATCTGCTTACCTTCATATGTTGAGTTTGTTATTGATTAGCTTGCCTGAAGAAAGGAAATAATTAAATTTTCTTATGTTAGCTAAATAAATACCGCAAAATGCTGCGATAAGTTTGGTTTGGTTGCCCTCTTCTCCTTTCTCTTTCACCTTCTGGGGAGCATAAATAGTAGTTGCTCTAGGATTTCAGTTGCTTCTACTTTTTTCTTGTTGATTGGCTGATGCCTATAATTTGAACTTCTATTATAACATTTTTGGAGCACCTATGATTGACTATTCCTTTACATCCAGCCTTACGGTTGGTATCAATCTATTTGGATATATTGTTTAAGACGAACAGTTCTGGTTTTAGTTCTTTATATGGGTCTGAAGCTACGTTGGTCGAATTAGAGTTTTGCATAGTGTATCACCTGAGTTGATGCACAGGTTTATGTCCCTTGATTTGTTTGAACCTATATTTTCAATACAAACCCCCTTTCTTCACCTCTCCCCTCACTGCAGGGCCAGTGTCCACCCAAGAAAGTGGACTTCGAGAAAACTATAAGTTGTAATATGAGAGTTCTAATTAAAAAAACTTCCAAACGTAAAATCGTTTATATTTGTCTGTGCTATGTTGATCCATAAATTGAAAGAAGCTTTGGAACCATCTCTTAGAAAGCTACCCAAGTGTTTTGTCGCATTTTGTTGGATGTATATTGTTATATGTGTCTGTCAATCAAATTCATTTGGTTTACCAGCATTGATTTCCTATGACCTAAAAGTGTTTAAAGCTAGGGTCATAGTTGGGCATTCTGTTCATATGGTTGTCAAATTGTATATTCTCTCAGTGTGATTGCAGAATATAAATGAGCATTCATATTGTATGTGTGTTAAACATTTATCATCATTGGAGGTATCTGCATGGGCTGCCTCTGGTTGTTTGCCTGAAAGGTCCTTACCCTTGTGCTGATGTGGTATACGAAGGTTGACATTTGTGCTGGCTTCATATCGTTGTGCTTGGCATACAATGTTCCTCTATAGATGGAGGAGATGCTTAAAATTGTGTCTACCATCTGAAAGGGAGAACATCTAAAGAGCAAGTTAGTTGACTGAGGTTGGATTAAAATTCCAGGACCCGACAGATTTGTAAAGTGTTTTGGGCATTACTATAAATATATAATTATATTTCAGAAGTATTTTAAAAATGTTTGTGTCCATTAACCAGTCAAGAACGATGTTGGCTGTTTGGCAGATTATGGTTTGTTCCTGTGTTCATTTCCAATTATTGATTTCCACATTTCCATTATATGATGTTGACAAGTTGAGGAATTAAATGTCATGAAAGTTTCTATCCCTTGGGATTAAAGTGGGTTACATTTCACATGCATTGTCTTTATATATGCTAAAAGAGCTGTTGTGGGATCACCCTTTTGTTTTGCACCTCTTGGCTCTATCACTTTGTTGATTTTGAAGAGATTCAACAATAAATATGATAGCCTGGTAATGACTGTTATGATTTGAGAAAAGGTGCAGAGAGTAAGAGAGTTTCTTCTCCATTAAGGGTTTTGTGAAGGAGCTTCTTCCATCAGGGGATGACAGGTTTAAGTGGTATGTTCCATTTGAGAATTTGCTTTTGTGAATCTCAAGGTCATCCTAATCCTTCTCTATTGATGGATTTGCAAATATAAAGTAATGCATGCAAGAAGATGTTCTCAACAGCCAGGTTCTCAACAGCCAGGTTTTAATCTGGCATTCCACATTCCTTGCATATGAATAACGGACACATGCATAGGTTGCTCAACATCAGTAAGTCACTCACCTAGGGGCAGCTATTCAAGGAGTCATTCTAAAATTGAGAGTTCAACTACAGATGTGTAAGTTAGCTGAAGGTGACACCAGTCTGTCCACCCCTAGGTGCATCTATTGAGGATATCATACTGCAGTTGAAGAGGCAACCAGTCAAACAACTCGTAGGGATTTACTATGTGGACCTCTTGACTCCATTCGTTCTCTAGATGCTTTTATCATTTCATGTGATATCTATGTTATTTATTATCGAACCCATCTATCTAATTGAGTCAGTACCTGCAGAAAATTTTCATTGTCCTGCATCTTGCTTATGAAGTTCCAACATTGGGCCTTGTATTTATTAATGCAGGGTAAAACGCCACACGATATCTGTATTTGTTGGGGACGAAAGTGGAATGATAAATCGAATTGCAGGGGTCTTTGCTAGAAGGGGGTATAACATTGAGTCCCTTGCTGTTGGTTTAAACGAGGACAAGGCTCTCTTCACAATAGTTGTATCAGGAACTGAACGGGTATTGCAGCAAGTTGTGGAGCAACTTAATAAGCTTGTAAATGTTATAAAGGTTATGATCCCTCCTGTGAATTCATGTTTTCAGTTTCATAGTTTATATTCCTCTTCTTCTAGTTTTTGCATTTTACAGGAATCACCTCACAAAAAAAATATGTTTTTAAATAAAAAAAAATTGAAAATGCTGTATTGGAATTTTGGAAACAACTTCCAATTTAATTTTGGGTCTCTTGCCAAAAGAGGTCAATTTTCCTTGGTCAATAATTATATTTGCCACCGATTGAAGATGTGATGTAGCCTCTGAATGAGGTCTAATCCAAAATCTCAATTAGATATAACACCAGGAACAGTTTTTGATGGTCCAAGATTGGTTTGTGTTGACGAACTACCTTAGTTGGCAAGATCTCCACAAAATTGTCCATGACCTCTTGAGGAGGATTTTCCACAATCAACCACAAAAGCAGAGTTCTCCTTAGGGTAAGAGTTGAGGATTTAGAAGAGGTAGGAACCAGCTGATTCAATCAAGAGAAGATTTCACTGAGTAAGGGCACCTTCTCTCCAGTAAGTAATTGACTTTTGACTGTCTAATAATCAGGAGAAGTCGAACAAAAAAATTGCATAAAATTCGGTCTGTTGCTCCTTCAGTTTTTAAAGGTCAGTGGTGATGGGATGGTAAACCTGTAGTTCCTTAATATAACCCTTAAAAGTACTGAAATGATCATTCAAAGATTTGTCCCCTTGAGATGAATGAAAAATCATTTCATTCAATGCATAGTTATGAAATATTCTCTGAGGTTGGGAGTAGCTTTCATGGAGGTCTTCCCACACTCCCTTAGCTAAAGTATGAAACATTACATTGGCAGCAATTGAGTCAATACAATAGCACAACCAAACTTTGACAACAGATTCTCTCATCCATTCATCATGAGCAGCCACAGATTTGGGATCCTTATGGTCAGGTGTAGCTGTGTAGGTCGAGCTTTCTTGATATATTTAAGTTTGCCCCTGGCTTGGATATAGGCTTCAACAGCCTGAGCCTGTAACAAATAGTTAGAGACACCACTCAGCTTAATTGTGGTGATCCGTACTTGTAGAGTATCGATATGTTCAGGTTCAGCCATAACATGGCAGGGGTTTTTTGAGGTGCAGATCAGCAGCAACACGAGGCACTATAGAACCAGCAGGATTTAACAGCAACAGGCTGATCTAAACAAAGTATTATAAAAGGAACAGAGACAAGCAAGGGACGAAAAGCAGCAATCAGCAGAACATGTTAACAGTAGTATGGTTTCAACACCCAGCTGAAAAGAAAATATACCAAGGTACCGCAAAACTTCAGAGTCAACTAGGGACTTTACACAGGTAAGGAAATAGCATTAGACTTCGTAAATCAGTCAAAAAACAGCAGTAAGTCTTGCCAAAAAAAGGTAACAGCACATCACTCACATAGGGACTTTACTAGAATGATCAACAGAGATCCAGGGGCAGCAAGGGCATCTCCCGGCGTCGCATTCAATCAGTGGAGGAGGACTCAGTAGAAGAACCAATACCCAGAAACATATGAAGTAACTGACTGTAATATGGCTTTGCATTGAATAGTCCCTAAGAGTAGTAGATAAACTGCTGATCTACTGCTGCAGAAGTGCAGGCTTCAAATGGTCTTCAAAAAATATACTCCATTGCAGATAGTTAAGTACTGAAAAAATGGTCGATCCCTCTATATCGTACTGGTCTAATTAGGCATTACTTGGTAGTAGGGTAGGAAAAGAAGGAGTTAAAAAGGATACTCTCAAAACTGCAGTTTCAGAAACTGAGACAGGATCAGATTGAATGCTTGGATTCCATGTAGCAGTTCCTGCAACTGAGGAATTCAGAATAGCAGGAAGAAGGAGAAGAGAGAGAGAGAGAGAGAGAGAGAAGAAGAAGAAGGGAAAAGAGGGAGATGCAGGTTGCTGGCTCTCCCCTCTTTACTTTATTTGTAATCTTGGTTCAATCTCAGTTTAGGAGTACTTTCCTAAACTGAGTTACAGCAAAAAAAGAAAGTTACATATTGCATAGAATCTCCCAACTCTACAAACAAATAAACTATCCTACGGAGATTACTTGTCAATCAAGTAAGAAGTAAAATGGGAAGTAATGAGAATAAAGGAAAATCAACAAAATAGAAAGTGCCCATATATTATATTAGGAAACTTACACACCTTAGTTGACCAAGATTTTCGTCGTGATCTTGGCCTATTAAGATAGTCTCGTCAACAGTTCGGTTAGGTTATTTTGGTGGGTTTGGTGATTTGGGTTTTGATGGGAAGTTTACCATGGTTGTGGGACTGAGTGTTTAATGAATAGAAGCTTGGTGATCTCAGATGGAAGGTTCTGGTTTGGGTTTAATGATATAACAGGCATCCCATTAGTAAACCGGTCCGGACCGCTTCATCCGATTTTGATATTATCGATCGATTTGGGCAGATATGCAAAAATATTTCTCATTATCACAGTGGATCCTCAAAAAAAGAAAAAAAGAGTTTGTACCAAATAAAGTATATACTTCGACTTTCGTGTGCTAGAACTTTGGCTTGTAAACACAAAAGTACTGTACGCGCTTTTTTGAAAAGATTGGGTTTGGAATTATTAGAAGAATTCTTTACGGAGGAAGAAGAAGTTCTTTCTTTGATCTTCCCAAGAGCCTCTTCTCTTTTGCAGAGGTTATATAGAGAACAGCTTTGGTATTTAGATATTATTCGTATCAATGATTTGGTGAAAATGGTATATTCTGGATGGGGTGGACTAGGGAGAAAACCCTAATTGGATTTGATTGGTGGTCAAATGGATACAGAATAAGGTGAATTGGGATCAAGTGAAGGGTTTACTGGCCAGGTGATGTCCTCCAAGTTTGGAAGGATTCAGATAGCTGGTATGGGAGTTACGTAAATTCTTGATTTATTTTAGTCAAATAATAGATTCCTAAGAATCAGAGCTACGTTTTTAGGTTGGTTGGAATCTGGATTGAAGGTCAGGATAAGGAATGGAATGTGTGCATGAAGTTTGAGAGAATTCTGATAAATGAATTCTGACAATGAAGGTGGGATCAAATGGCATTTCTGAAATTCAGAAATGAAAAAAAGGAAACTAAACCTGTGTAATGTAGGATGAGTTGATGACTGTTGAGGACTGATTCTAAGTTTATTGAAGGTGAAGGTTCACCAATGCACCTTGTAGCTTCTCCTAGGTTTTTAACTACCTAGGCAGCAGCAGCCTTGAATACCTTGAAGCAATATGAATCGCGACGTGATTGTCACTCCACAGTTGCATAGGAGTTGGAATCTTGAAGCTAACTCAGAAGAAGCTGTTGCAACCATAGCATTTCACAGGCTAGATGTGTGATATCTCTGTGTTTTAATTCAGCAATGGAAAGAGCAATAACACTTCAGTTTTTTCTCATCCAGTAAACATAATTTCCCTCTACCGAGGGTACAATCATAGTTTAAAATTTCATGAAATCTCAAAGAAATTTTGCCGAGATTTTGGTGTTTCGGTCCACACCGAAATGAAATATGACTCGAGATAAAGAAGTCAATTTTTCGGTCGAAATTTCACCATAATTGCATTGCAGCAGTCCTTACCCTGATGACACTTTCTTTAAGATGGGTTGGCTTTTTTATGAGGATGATGCTACCTACAAAAGGGTAGTGTCTGACTATAGGGAGCACTATATGGGTTCATGACAAGAGTTGAGTATGTCTACCTTTTGTAGAGGCAGGCCTACGAGGTTGAGACAGTGGAGCCACCACGACGCAAGTGCTATTATTAGGTTATTCATAGGTGTGATGTGTATTGTAAATTTATAATTTGTAATTCATTCATATACTATTATGTTATATACACACTGTTTTAACCGTTGTAGTACTGACTACTTATTTTGATATTTGTACTTGACTACTTGTATAGTGAATTCTAGTTGTCTTTTTTGTTGCATTTTAATGAAGATCTTAGTGTTCTCTTGCATCATTGTTCCAAACTTTCAGTTTTGCTTGCATACAGCTGGGCATATGCCAGTCAAAAACACCACTTTGGGTTTGGTTTTAGGAAAAAATTATACTCCTAGTGTGTTTATTGGCCTCAAATTCAGTTGGACACTGAAAATCAGACTGGAATGACCTAAAAAACCCAATGAAACTTAAGGCCAAAATTTGAAATAAAGATTAAAAAATTGCAGCAAAATTTAGCTGAAATTCGGGAACACTATGGGTACAATACCCAGTAGTTGACCTTCTTTCCATTGGAGATCCAACCTAGTCAGCATTAGAGAGTAACTATTTGGACTAACTGGTAGGAGTGATTTCATGAGCTGAAATTGTTACTAATTGGTCAAAACTCCGGCATCTCCAAAAGCCTTCACCTTCATCTAACATTGACATACTAGTTAGTATAAAATTAATCTTACCAAGATTGCAAGAAAAAAAAAAACTAAAATTAACCTTAACAATGAGTTGTTTTGAAGACAATGCGCTAGCAACTCACTATTCATATGTGGTGGATATTGCAGTTGCCGTTCCCTTCTGTCCTAGATGATCATAAGGAATTTCTTATTGTCCTTTCTATAGATCATCTCCACTTGCATTTTCTTCATGTCAATTGCGGCCCACAAGTGTAGTAAAGTTGGCTTACTTTGTTGATCTGCCAACTTTAGTACTGAATGTATGGGGCCTAAAATCCGTAGGACTTTCTTCAGACTATCCTAGAACTTTTGACTAGAGATGGTGGCTTAAGCTGTTCTACCTGCGTGGGTTGAAGAATCTTCCTAGTTGAACCACTTTGTGGCGCTCTATTTGTGAGCGTTGCTCTTCTTAGCGGCTTTGGAACAACAAGAGCAATCCTTTCCCCAACTAAATGGGGTAGGATCCTTGCCTCTCAATCAGTTCTATTTGAGGCCTAAGCAATTCATATCATTTCGCACCACCTCTTTTAAGGTCATCTTAGGTCTACCCCTAGTTCTTCTAATTCCTTAGATCTTAGCTGCTTTGCCTCTGTTCTAGATTGTGCACCACCAAATTCATCTGGTTCGTCCTCATTTAATCCTGCTTTCCTAGATTAGGCACATCATTTAGACATGCTTCTTCAAACTCCTCCCTAGCTACCCTCTTCTCTCTCCTTTTTGCTATTCCACCCCCCTTAGACGTTGTGACATAGTGAACTTTATCTGTCCTGGAACTTTGGGGCAACGGGTGACATTCTTATCTCCACCAGCTAGATGCTACTCTAATCTAGTGGCCTCACCTCCTCTAGTTAACTACTTACAGTAATTACATTTCGATTTTTATTTTGTGTGCACTCATGGTCGCCTATGCAACCAAGCAATATACCCCATACTTCAATACTTGTAGTTGTACCACAGCAAATGATCATAACAATTTGTTGCCAAGGGTACACACTAATTATTGTAAAAAAACACCACTGGTAGTCTAATACGAACCCAAGTATAAAAGGAAAATGAAGTAGCAGCAAGGGATGAGGGCCAAGTTCCAGGATCAATTAATGAATCAACATGCAAAATTGGGGTTTCTCAAAACCCTATGGCTAGGGTTTTAGGGTTTGAAAAGAGGGTAATTAGTGTTTGGTCATGGTGTAGAGGCTTAGGGTTGATGAAATCTAAAATCTGGGCCTTGAAGCTGTGGTTTCAGATTCAAGTTCCCAGCGTTAGGTTTTAGGAAAACTAGGGTTTCAATTTCTCGGGTTTTTGGTGGAGGTTTAGGGTTGCTACTTGGGGTCAGTTCTAGGGTAGGTGAGGGGACAATGATCCTATAAAGGGAGAGATTTCTATAGTGGGGATTGGGAGTTATATAAATTTGGGTTTTTTTTTTTTTTGGGGGGGGGGGGGGGGTTTGCTGCAACCTAGGAGAGGGGGTGATGTGACCAGCCAGGGACAGCCTAAGAAGGGCCGAAAGAGGGCCCAGGCCCACTAGCAGCCTATGGCAAGCCTAGAGGGGGCTAAACCAACACAGGGGTGTTTTGGTCATTATCCTCCCCTAGTTCGAGTCCTATATAGTTGGAAATAGGTCCAGCTGTTTTTGTGGAGTCCTTTTCTACTTTTCTTTGGTTAGTTAGAGTCCTAGTTTATGAGTTATTTAAGAGTTTTATTGGGAGTTATTTGTTTGAGTCCTAAGTTACCTTATTCACATGTGCTTTTAAGTTAACTTAAAAGTTTAATTAAGCATGCGTGTTTGGTAGATTCCAAATCTAGAGTTGAGGTTTTTAAGTAATTAGATTCGATTTTGAGTGTTCTGGTCATGAGTTGAGATCCTTATCTATTAGGGAAATCCCAACCCAAGTCAGAGTCTCTTTTTGAAGGCTATAGATAGTCCATTAGAGTTGAGGTTTTTCAGTTTTGAGTTAAAGAAAGATTTGAGTGCAGTTGTGGGTGTCCCTAGGTGGGAGGCCTGCGGCTGATTGTGCCGATGTTTTGTGCAATTTTGGAAGTTGTTCTTCTTCAAGGTTTAGCAGTAACCTAATTCAAGCCTCCCTCCAAGTAAGTACAGACCCTCTCCTCCATTGCAACACATCCCAGCCCCTTTCCCTCCCTTCCCAGGCCTAGAAACCCACCCCAACCTCATCGCAAAGATCCCCTCCCCCTTCCCCTTCAATTTCAGCCAGCTCCTTTCCTCTTCCCTTAGGTTGCCTCACCCTTCTGATATTAATCCTGCAGTTTAAGTTATATTCTGTCTCCTGAGTTTTTTGAAATTCATCTTCCTTCTTAAAGGAATTCTGCAGAATTTTCAACTTCCATAAAACCCTAATTTCTAAAATTCAGATCTGAATCACCTTCTACAGCAGAGTTTAGAGCTTCAAGAGTACCCTAAAAACCCTAAATTAATCTCCCTACTTGCTGGATTTCCTGGGCAGTCCTTAAATCTAGGGAAATTACCAAACTAGCCCCAGCCCTAGATTCGGGTTTACATCAGGGGGGTGCTGCTGACTAGGAGAGGGGTTGAAGGGCTAGGGTGCGATGGGGTTGAGGGGGAAAGGGTAGGGATGAGTACTTACTGCTTTTAGTGGTTGAGAGAGAAGATTTTCAGGTGAAAAACGCCAAAACTATAGCAGCTACAGGACCTTCTTGTGCTGGAGAATGACAGAAAGCTTCGCTGAACCTCCAATCCTTTACTGTCCTGCTATAATTTTATTAATCAAAACTGATTTAATTACAAGCATTGGTGATGTATTTATAGCACTTTTTAGACAACCTCTACTAGGATTGAACTTTGAAATATAAACAAGAAAGGGCTTTTGTCTTAAATAGGACTCTTACTTAACTCAACCTAAACTTACTTGAATAGTAAAATAAAAGTAGGACTAGACCCTAATACAATTCCAAATTCAACTAGATCTAATTGGGCTTGACTAGGACATCCAAATTACAAAATTGCCCTCTTTTGGGCCGAACTTCCTGTGCTGCTAAGTAATATTGCAGGGTGTTGGGCTGCAACCCTGGGCCTTCTTTTGTTCATTTATGGACCTTGCTGGCTCGAGTAAGACTGATGTAATCTAGGACCTAGGGCTAAGGGTATTAAGGTAATTTCCCTAGATTTAAGTTCTCCCAGGAAATCCAGCAAATAGGAAGGCTGAACCCGGAGGTTTTAGTGTCTTCAAAATGCTGCTGTAATAGATGTTTCAGATCTGAAATTTGAACTAACAGCCAAAATTAGGGTTATGTTAGGTTTGGATAGGGTTAGGGAAGGGAAGCAACCTTGCTGTCCTGCAGTTGTAGAACAGTAGATGTATGTGCTGCAACTTCAGTACTGGTGTCTATAAGTCTGAATTATAAAGTATGGCCTGAAGTGTGAAAAGGTCCAGATTTTAGCGTTTTAACAATTCTGCAGAATTTCCGAGGAAGTAGATGAAGTGCGGAAACTTTCTAGATTAAGGGATTAGGTTTAATTGGGAACTTAATGATAGGGCTAGGTTTTAGGGTTGGGTGCGACCCCAGGGGAAGGGGAAAGGGGTCCAAAGGGACTGGGGAAGGTGGATCTAACAGGGGGTGCGGCTGCTATCGTAGGACAAAGGGGAAAAGGGGAGGGGCCTACAGTTGCTAGGGGAAGGGGTAGGGCTTGGCTATAACTGAAGGGGAAGGGAGAGGGAGTACTTGCGATAGGGTTGGGTGGTTTTCTAGGGTTGTGCAAGAGGGGAGGGGATTCTACAGTTGCGCAGAGAAGGGGGAAGGGTGGGGAGGGGCTGTGGACAAGACAAGAAGGAAGGCAGGGGAGGTTTGGGGAAGCATTGTACTTACTTGGGGGCTGCGTAGAATGGGTGATGGCTGCTGGTTGAAGGCTTGAAGGCTGCTGTAACTTGACTGCTGTGATTGAATGTTTGAATGCTTGAAGAATGCAATTGATGTTGAATGCTGAAAGCTTAGAGTGCTTCTAATAAATAACCGCAGGGTCCCCCAAAAGAACCTTGCCACACCTTGGCAATAAACACTTAGATTCTTTATTCAATCAAAACTGTAAATTACAATGAACTAATGGGCTATTTATAGCCTTCACCCCAAAAAAAAAAGACTAGCTTGGGTTGGGATTCCCTAATGGATAAGGATCTTGCCCCTTTTGACCAAATCACTTAAAATGGAATCTAATTACTTGAGTTATATAAATAATAACGAGAAAAAGAAATCAATGCCAACACGGCGTAGGTCAGGTAATGTTATCTTACATTTATTTAAATGAATCTCATCGATCATACATAAATAACCTTTTTTTCCCTTTCTAAATATGTTGTATGGAAAATTTAACTTCCATAGAATCATTGGTTGAGCCTCTAAACCAAACATATATTGAACTCAACAACATCTAACATGTATTATAGGTGTTCTACAGAATTGGATTTTGGGGAACAACACTATCTTTTTTGGTAGAAGGGAACAACACTATCACTTTACTTGTGTGGCCTAGTAAACACCTTCAATCAATTTACCTTCCAAGGGCCAACGGGAGCTTGAATGTTGAAGAGATCTTGGAACTTCTTGTAAATACCAAGATTTCATGTCGAGATGTGGAGGATTTGTCAGAACCAGAGCCAAGACCATATGAGATTGTTGAGATCTCCCAAATCTCATCGGAGCAAGTGACTTTAAGTCACTTAAAAGTGTTTTTTGACCAACTCAGGTCACGTTGGTCCATCTTGGACTTGATCAAGTTGGTTGAGTTTTTTCTTTTACCTGCTAGTTTCATCTCGGTTCGTAATTGGTCGAGATTTAGTCAGTATCGACCGAAGTTGAACAATGGCCTCAACTGAATGAGATCAAACAACCAAGATCTCAATCAGATGTAACTCTAGGAAGAGCTTTTGAAATTGATGCTCCAAGATGTGTTTGGTTAGGATGCCTCAGTTGGGTGTAGTGATATTCTGATGGGAAATTTGCTATCATTATAGGATTGGCTATTTAATACATAGTGACTTGGTGATCTCAAATGGGAGGTTTTAGTTTGGGGTTAATGAGAATCGGTTAGGTTTCAGGTGAGAAAGTTAAATTTTGGAAGGTATGGAATAGGGAAAAAACCCTAATGGGCCTTAATAGGTGGTCAAATGGATTAATTATGGGGTGAAATTGGAATTGACTGGGTGGTTTACTGGCTGCGTAATATCCTCCAATTTTGGAATGGCTCTTTTGAAGGCTATGAAGATTCTTGATTTCCAGTCCAAAAGTTAGGGTTTTGGGGCATGATTCACAATAACCACAGCTAGGGTATTCGAGTTGGGTTTGGATATGGATTGAAGGTCAGGGGAGAGGAATGGAATCCGTGCATCGGAGGTTGGGAGAAATCTGATAGCTGAAATCTCATATATGTGACAGTGAAGGTTGGCATCAAATGGGGATTCTTGAATCCAGAAAGATAGGAATTATTGTATTTTTTTTCCTCCTTTGGGGGTGAGGGTATGGTAGGAAGAGGATGGAGGGGGATTTGCTGTACCTGTGTGGTGGGGGGGGGGGGGATGGTTGATGGCTGTGAGGATCGATGCAGTCAGTTGAAGACTTAAGGGAAATGCAGTAATCTATGTGCCTTATAGCTTCTCATAGTTTACCTAGGCAGTGGCTGTTCTGCATTCTCTAGATCCCATGCTAGAATACCTGACAATAATGCAAAACAAATATATTTGATCAAGTGTAATCTTCATTATCCCTCAGTGGGGTTTATAACAAAAGCTGTGATAAGAAATAACAACTAGAGTTGACTGAAAAAACTTGTTCCTACTTAAAAGGGGGATTGTCTAACAAGTTTTCTTAAAGGACATCTTTCCTTACCAACAAGCCTTATTACATTTAAATTAAAATGAAATTACCCTAATGCTCCTCTTTATCATGACTTGAAAATAAATAATGAAATAAGGGAAATTGACTGCTAGGCTGCCTGCTCAGCTCCTGCAGATGTGGATCCTTGGGTCTACATCAAGATGCCTCCCACATTATATGATTCAATATTTTTCTCTGCCACTGAAAACTGAATAAGCTTCTTTGCCATTTCTTTGTCGTGCATGTTCATTAAAAGATACAAGAGTATAGAATAAGTTTTATAGTTACACTTAATTTTTCTGGAAATTGTTTTTGTCACTATTTTTGTTGCTTTTATTACTATTGTCATTATTGTCATTATCAGCTTCATGATCATCATTATCATCAAACTCTTGTCTCTTGTGAATTTTCACTTTCCTGGCATGCATCAACATCGCTGTGCTCTGTTATGTATGACTAGTGGTCTAAATTTCTATTAGGTGATTAAGCCCCATTATTATTATTCTTCCTGCTAAATTGGCTACGGTAAGGGAAAGTTACAAAAAAGTTGTAGCTGTGGAATTTATTTGCATTAGAAGTAAAATGAAGGAATTCAAAATTCTGCTGTAATGCACACTATTTTATCCTCAAAGACTTTTAAGTAAAATAGGAAAGGCAAAAAATATTTATATGAGGTAATATGTTACATATGTGAGTGTGTGTTCCATCCCACTAAGCATTTTTTTGGGGTCAAAATTCACGAAGTCTGTGGGCACATATATATATCCACTTTTCTTTTAATATATCTTTGTTTACTACTAAAAATCTTCTTTATCTGGTGTGCCAGGTGGAAGATCTTTCAAGAGAGCCACAGGTAGAACGTGAACTAATGCTTATAAAACTCAACAGTGAACCGAGCAACCGTGCAGAGGTAACTAGAGACATGGTCATTCCTAAATTTTTTTCCATTAGCTGATGCATTCCAGCACCAAGTTGGCGTATTTTCCTTTGAAATTAATCTAAGGTTGATAGTTAGGCCTTTGTTTAATACGTTTGTGGGGTCATGGGCTTACTTTATGGGCCCAAAAAATTAATGTCTAGGCTAAGTACGAAACTTGGTTAATTAATTAATTTAATTTATCCAATTATGAATAATCCTGTCCAACTTAAGTTATTAAGGCAGAATAGGATTTCCATTATGTGTTAATGTGTTTTAGTTTTAGGTGTCCTAGTCTACGTGAATTAGTTTCTAATTTGAGTTTGAATCCAACTTGGAGTCCAAATCAGATTAGGATCCTAGCATTTTACATATAAATAAGACCCCTTTACTCGATTGGAGAGTAATTTTAAGGAATTAATAGCAAGCTTCCCTTTAGGCACTTTTGTGTGCTTTATTCTGGTCTGTCAATTAGTTTGAATATCCAAGCATTAGGAGTTCTGATTCTGTCGGTCAGTTTGAAGATCCTAACCCTAGGAATTTTTGAAGCATAGTTGTCAAAGCATCCGGGTGTTCTCAACGATTTCAAAGCGACTTTTTTTGGAATCAATAAAGCGGTCGCTTTGTCCGCCAAAGCATTGCTTAGGTGTCTAGGTGAGCGCCTTGGTCGCCAAACCACTGCTTCATTGGCGCTTCTCTTTAAAAATCACTCTTTTTTTTTTTTTTTTTTTTTTTTTGCAATTTCTCTATTTACTTCTTTGAGATTTTGAAATAATACTTCTTTGGTAGACCCAATATCAGTATATCACATCTTTGGTTACCAACAATAAATCCAATATCACATCTCTGTGATTCTAAAATAGCATTTCTTACTTGAGATTCTGATATATTTTTTTTTTTTTTTAAAATTATTTTTTTAATGTTACTTTTCTTGGTTATCAACTGGAAGTGAATGCATAATGCCTAAGTTAATTATTCAGCAGGTGTCTGAGTTACTTTTTGTCTCCCAGGGGTTGTTTAGTTGCTTTGATATTTGGTTGTTAAACTTTGAAGTTTGATTTGTGACTTTGATGTTATATACTTATATTTGAAGTTAATGACTATGTTGCATTTTCCAATCTTATGTATTGATTATATGAAAGAACTTTTCATTAAGTTTGCAAAATGTTTCATACTTAAATGCTTTTGTAACTTTTGATATTTGGATCAAATATAAAAAAATTAACACTAGAACGCTTTGACCACTTGGTCATCGCTCTATTGGCGCTTTGTCGCTTCAGTGCCTTGGAAGCCCTTCATCGCTTTGTCGCTTTGACGACCTTGTTTTGAAATGAGATCAAGCTTGGACTCTTGACAATGGCTGTATAGGACAGCCTTCGACATCCATCCGCAAGCAAAATCCAGCTTCAACGATGCTCTATTCGACTTCCTAAACAGGTGCTACTGGAAGCCTCATTTAGCCCCATCCGTTGCAGCTTTAAATGTCTGTTTTAAACCCTAGAAAACTGGTTGAAATCTCTCTCTCCCACTTTAACCCTAATTCTGCTAGAACTCTGTAACCAGCCATATGTTTCAGCTCATATTTAACCATTTATCACCCTCCATACAGGCAACCTTTGATCCTAGTTTCAGCCCAAACAGACAGCCTAATTCCCAGGTCTGCCCATTCTTGTTCCTATCATCCTATTTCTTTCCCAATCATGAAACCTACTATCTCCTAATCCACCCATTTGAACCCATGGAAATTTGAAAATACATTTTAGGCAATAAAATCTAATCTAAATTTAATTTCATCCAATTCCCTGAGTTTTCATCCCATATCTCATCTACCCCATCTCAACCGAAGATCCCATCAGACCAAACTTAACCACCACTATCCCAATGACCAAACCAAGCGGAACTCAGGGAATTGGCGGACAATTATTTGGAACCAACTGGGAATCACCCTAATTGAAATTTAGGTTTGAGCCTGGAATACAAGTCTAGCCCCAAGGATCTTGGAAGTAACAATCCTACTCGAGTAAGGCTGCATCATTAGTAGTATACTATATAAATGTTTTCATGATTGTTTTGTATTTTTTAATGCCTTTTCTACCTGTAGATTCTATGTGTTTCAGTTTGAGAAACATAACTTAACTTGTCTTTTCCTTCAATCATTTCTTTTCCTCAATTTTTTTTAGTATTCTTTGCCCTTTTGATTTTTTGGGTTTTTTTTTGGTGGGCTGGGGGGGGGGGGTGTGTGTGGAGGGTTTGGGAAGAGGTAAGATGAGAAGCAGGAAGCTTGAACTTAGACCTCCTAGTAGGGTTGGCTTTTACACACCATAGTTTGAGAACATGTTTTTGGAGGCCTACTCTTTGGTCCAAAAATTGAGGTAGTGCAGATCTTTTCTTTGTTTGGTGAAGTCAAACCCCATATTTGGGTGAGAAGCATAAAATTATGTGTCTCGCCTATACCAATATATTACCTAGATATTACCGAGATATGTGAGATATTAACTCACAGGTCTCAGACAAAATGTGTCAGTGAGTTCTCATTTTCATTATATGCCATGAACAGCTTTGGAGTAAGTCTTTGCTAAAATATTAGCTGTTTACTAATATGGAGATCAAAATTCATAAAAGGTCAGGATGAGTGAACATACTTGTATTAAATTACTATATTCAGACATAGTTGTCAGGCGAGTAAATGTCCAAGGTGCCTGTCTCGGAAGCTCAGGTCAAAGCAAAGCGCCCGGACACCAAGGCACTGTCCTGGCAACTAAGCATTGGAAAAACTAAACTTATGTAAGAGACAATGCTTAGTATTGGTAAGGATCACATTTTGAACTAGGTATTGGCAGGGATTCAATTCCTTTTTGTTTTTAATTTTATGAATTGATATAGATCGATATAGTCTAATACAGGTCTGGTACATTCCAATACATTTAATATACAGTTGATAGACATCCTTTAATCCCCCTACAAAATAAAAAGCCATGAGTTAAGACATCAAACTGAGGGCAACCAAAAAGGAGCACAACAGGAAGCAGCTTACAAGAATTTAAAATATGGCTGTTCCTAGGGGAGCCATTACAAGAAATAGTAATAGAGGAACATTTTCCTTTTACATCAAAGGAGATGGATTCCGAAGTTTGATGAAAAGTTCTGGAGTTGAAGGTCCATTTTCTGAGGAGAAACCTCCATCCAAATGTGTTTTGTGGTGGCAACAAAGGCTAATAATCCTATGAGGTCGTAGTTGGAGAAGCCTTGGAAGGTCATGCCACCCAAATCCATTCTCTCTCAAAATGGAGGATTCTTCTTGATCTTGCCAGCATTTAGCAAGGATACCCTTATAGACAGGGGCAGCAAAGGGGCGGGTGAAGAAGAGATGCTTTGAGTCTTCTAGTTCTAGGGCATTCTAGCAGAGAGAGCCATTGGGAGCATAGTTGTCAAGGCGTCGCCTTGGCGTCCGGGCGCTCGTGGAGCCCCTGAGGCGAGCGTCGCCTCACTTGTAACCCATAAGGCGGTCGCCTCAGGCGCCTTGGACCCCTAGGCAACTGCCTTTGTGTATTTAAAAAATAACAATATTTATGATTCCAAATCTAAGGTAGAGAAGGAATTGAAAATTACATTCCGATTGAAAATCAACTAATGGTTGAATACTTATATAGGTGTTACATGGGATCATTGTTACATTAACAAAAAAATTAAAAAAAAAAAAAAAGAAAAATTTGGAGAATTAAAGTCGAGCTGCTCGAATCAAAACCAAAACTTCCCGTAAAGCACTAAAGCCTAAGCTCTTGGCCTCTGGCCCTCTACTACTCTCTTCCTCTCGATTGACAATGGCGACGACGGTGACGACGACGAATGACGACGGCGACGATTTGTTGCAGAACTTGCAGCGACCATTTCCTTTGATCTCTGGCGACTTCTTCTTCTGTTTTCTTTTGTTTTCTTTGTAAAAAGTCTGGTACAAAGTTGCAGCGGCAGCAGCATCTCAGGCGGTGGGAGCAGCACTCCGGCAGTAGCATCTCAGGCGAAGGTTCCGCTGTTGTTTCTTACTTTCTTCTGCTTTCTTCTGCTTCCCCCCCCCCCTAAAAAGTCTGGTACCAATGCTTTTGCAGTTGCAGCGACCCTCAAATCTGAAGTTGCAGCAGCAGCGGCACTCCGGCAGTTCTTGCATCGCAGCGTCGCAGGCAAAGGTTGGCAACTTCAACTTGGCGATGTTGTTTTTCTTCTTTCTTCTGCTTTTCTTTTTCTTCTCTGTTAACAGATTTTGTTAACGCTAATAGCAGTAAACTCCGGGTGATTTTGTTCACCATCTTCTCAGGGGATGATATGTCGCCGGCATTTTTTTTATATTTTATTTTATGTTTTAACCATGTTATAACCTATAACTTATTAAGTATAACTGACTAACTGAGACCAGTTTATTAGCTTATAGTCTACTAATTATAAAAGATATGATAAATTTATAATGAATTAGAGTGTATACACTAAAATTTTCACTTAAAACGTCTCGACCGCCTCAAAAGCGCCTCGGGGGGTGTCTCGTTGACTCATCTCCTCAATTAGCCAAAATCGCCTCGCATCGCCTCGTTGCCGTGACAACTATGGTTGGGAGGGACCTATATGTGACGATGCTAAAGGAAGGCGTGCATAAAAAGGCAAATTCAAGGATACTTTCCAAAAAGTTAATATGTGCCTAGGAATATGGTTCTTGAACTGAACCATATTCTTCCAATTTATATTAGGACTCTAATGAGTTGCTAAGTTAAGTTGGAGGAGAACAGGCTCGAGGAGTTGGGTTGTTGATTTTGTCTCGTGAGGTAAGAGGTCTACTTTGGATGGTGAGGAGCAAATTCCAAAGATCATTCACTGGTGGATGCCTAGAGGAGGAGGATTCCATACTCGAAGAACCTAATATGTCTGCAACCTTGGCCTATTCATGGGTACCACTGCAG
Organism: Hakea prostrata; assembly: GCF_041222555.1. Lineage (NCBI taxonomy): Eukaryota > Viridiplantae > Streptophyta > Magnoliopsida > Proteales > Proteaceae > Hakea > Hakea prostrata. The sequence continues at coordinate 29,437,394 of NC_142602.1, forward strand.
TGGTACAGGCATTGAAGCTGATTGAGTGGAAAATGATGCTTCTTGGATGTCAGTGGTTAAGCAATAGGCTAGCGCTCCTACCATTCCCAATCCTAGAGATCATGCCTCGTAAAGCATTAGGTCTGAAAGATAGGATCTTGCACAAAACTAAGAAGCATCTAAAGGAGTGGGGGTAGTCCAATGATGCCCTCTTTTAGATGGTCAAAATATAGCCATTTAACCCAAACACTGTCATTCGAAGCCATCTTCTAGTGGAACTTTTGATTGTGTGCTGAATTTACATCATTGATTCTTTTGAACCCCACTCCTCCAGTTTTTGGGCAACAAACCAAGGACCAGCTTATAAGATGAAGAAATCCATAGACCCCAAAGAAATTAGCTGAAACAAGTGCAGTAGAGATCATGGCCTGTGGCATATTGCTGCCACTTATGCTCTACCTATAACTTTGACTCCGTTATGCATTTGGTCTCTTGCTGACCTGTTGGGTTTGGCTTAAGGCCCCTAGAACCCTGTTTTTTGACTAATACGAATTTGTAAAGAGGTTATAGAAAAGGATTTTTTGTAAGGATTAAACAGGGTAACTAAGATGGGGTTGTTAATCAACTGTTAGGTTGATTGGTGGACCTATGAGTTGAATCTAAGAACTGATAAACTATATGTTGCTGGGCATAGAAGAAATTTCGGTCGAAATTGTCGAAATTTTGACCAAAATGCCTGCATTTTTGAAAACCGAAACGAAATTCCAATTATTCCAGAAATTTTACGAGTGTCGACTGAAATTTTGGAGATTTAGACCAAAATTTCGACCATCTCGACCGAAATTTTGACCATTTCAACATTTCAACTTTTTTCCTCAGTTTTTGTTGATTTCTATCCCTTTTCCACCTAATTTCCAAGACTCCTTTGCCTTTAAGTATCTCTTTTGCTCATCTTTTGCTTCCAAACGCCTCCTAAGCCACAACAACTACAAAGAAAACTCTGGTAGCAATAGAATGTGGAGTATGAGTGATACCCAACAGTTCCTAACTTCCCCTTTTTTTATTTTTGTTTTGTTCATGCCTTAAATGATCTTGTATTGCCTTGAAATTAATATATGTTTAGCCTAGGACTATGATCTATGATTGTGTTTTGTTAAACTTATTTTTTTATTATTTGCTACCATTTTTTCATTTTCTGATTTTCATAATTATTTTCTAAATTATGTATTTTTATTTTATGTATATATGATATATTAGCTTTAACTTAATATATGTGAGACACCTTCACTTGATCTAGTTGGTCATTTTATTTTGTTGACTTGTTGTATATGTAACCATTCTATCAAATAATTCGTGTATGCTGATGATTCTATGCTTGTATGTAATACAGTTTGTACTTGTCAGAACGGGTCATTTGTTGGTATACTTGAATGATAGATTTATCAATGTTTTTTTTTTTGGCAAAATACTAGTTCCATTGTGTTTATTATGCTTTAAATAGGTAGGAGGCAAGAAGTCAGATGAAATGGATGTCATATAAGGCTTGAAACCTAGGGTCGAAATTAAAAAAAACAAAAAAGTTCATATGTTTTGAGAAATTTCGGTCGAAACCTAAAATTTTGGCCTTTTCTTGGGTCAAAATCCTGGTTTCAACCAAAAATTTTCCCTTGTTGCTGGCATGGAAGAAAATTCGATCGAAATGGTCGAAATTTCGATCGAAATGCCTGCAAAAATCCAACTCGAAACGAAATTGAGTAGTAGGCACAAAAAGTATCCATTTCGTTTCGTATCGACCGAAATTTCGGTCGATACGAGTCGAAATTTCGGCCCGATACCATATCGGGCCGAAACGACACATGCATAGGCTATAAAATACCCACTTTCGACCCAGTTTCGACATATCGACGGCATTTCGACCTACCGAGCCATATCGCTAGAGCCATTTCGAGCTGTGTTTGAATTTTTTGTTGATTTCTCTTGTTTTCATCCGCTTCTACACCTAATTTCTAGTATTCCATTTCCTTCAAACACTTGATTTGCTCCTCCATTTGTGCATTTTCTCAAATCTTGCAAGGTGAGTAACCAACTTCCTCATTTTTTGATTTTTGTTTCATTTGTGCCTTAAATCATGTTAGATTGCTTCCAAATTTATATATGTTTACTTTAGAGTGATAATCTATGAATTTGTAGTGTCAAAATTATTTTTTGATTCTTCCTACTATTTTTTTATTTTTCTGTTATTAAAAATTATTTACTAAATTATGTATATTGTTAAAAATGTTTATGTATAGTACATGTATAAGCTTCAAATGGATGTATATGAGAGTTGAGACACCATATTGCTGTGATGGTGTTGAATTAATTTTTTTTTCTGTTAATTATGTAATTTTACTGTATTTAATATATATTTAAATAATTAAAAAAATATATTTAAATATTAAAAAAATAATTAATTTCTGTTTTAAATTTAAAAATAGGAGAGTATTAGTGGAAGCATGTATGCAATATTTTGAGCATGTTGTGGATATTTTTAAGATAGTTAGTGTGTATTTTATATATTTTAAAATTATTTATATATTAAAAAAATACTTATATAGTTATACATATTTTTTTTTAATATTTAAAAATAGGAGGTTATTATTAGAAGCATGTATGTCATTTTTGGAGCATATTGTGGAGCTTTTCAAGATACTTAGTATGTGTTTCTTGTATCAGGCACTCTATTTTAAAGATGTCAGACATAGCTTGGGATCATGGAAGGCCACTGACAGCTGATAAGAGGAAGAGTGAGTGTAATTACTTGCAAGAAACAAATAGGAGGAGGTGGGGCCACTAGATTGAAGGTGCATCTAGCTGGTGGCAACAGGGGATGTAACAGGGTGCCCAAAGGTGCCCGTAGAGGTCAAGAAGGCAATGGCCTCATATATTAGTGGTGGAAAGCAAAAGAGGAAAGAGAAGAGAACACGAGAGGGATGAGTTCGAGGATGCTCGCTTAGATGACCTTCCAGGATCCCGAGGGTTATGGTAGGGATGAGCCAGGAGACAAGGACCCCGATCCGCAGGCCGATCACCGAGGAGGGCGATGATGATGAGTAGGGAGCAACAGAGGATTGATGACATCGGGGAGGCAACGAGGGGGTCCGGGTTGTGGGTCCTCTAGAGAGCCAGTAGGTATGGGAGGTATAGGTGGCTCCTAAGTCCCTATGAGGAGGTCTCAGAGTGTCAGGCAGGAGGCTCCTATCCCACGGGCCCCTACAAGGGGTCGAGCTTCCTCAAGACATCCTACGATCCGGATCTTGAGATTCTTCGCAATGATCCGGCCCTATTTGCGAGGCCCGAGCATAAACAAGAGAAAGTTGAAGCACTTATGGGGGAGTGTGAAGGAGAAAGTGGGGATGGCTTTCTCCAAATGGGCGCATTACCATAGTGTTCCAAAGACATACAGCTCGGGGCCCTACTACAGAGATATGATTGAAGCGAGATAGGCGGTCGGGAGTGGTGTACGGGGCCCCACTCTATATGAGATATACAATGTGTATTTGCCTAAGCATAAAGAGGACATAAATGAATACATTAAGGGATTAAAGCCCATGTGGAATCATTATGGAGTGACTCTGATGGTTGATGGTTGGACTGGTCCCACTAGACAGTCCATCATCAATTTCATGTTGAATTGTGATGGGAGGACAGTGTTCCTCAAGTCAGTAGATGCATCCGGTGAGAAGAAGGATGCAAAATACATTTACAAATTATCAAGCAAGTGGTGAAGGAGGTTGGAGTGGAAAATGTAGTTCAAATTGTGGATCGATAATGGCTCCAACTACAAGAAAGTCGGGGTTGAAGATGCAAGAGAACTCCAGGTATCTAAAGTCTAAACATATAGTATTAATTTTCATTTGTAAATACATATATTTACATTACACATATACATGTACACTTTATAACTTTGTATTGATGGCTTGATGCCTTGATGGATGGACAGATATAGGCTCTTTTGGACTCCTTGTGCTGCTCACTGCATTGACTTAATGTTGAAGGAGATTGGAAAGGTCAAGCTTGTGAAGAATACGGTGGACCAAGCTCGACATGTTAGCACCTTCATATATAACCACACCTATGCATTAAGGATGATGAGGGACAAGTGTCAGGGTGAGTTAGTGAGGCCAGGCATAACCAGATTTGCTACTAATTGGATAGCACTGCAGAGCTTTGAGAGTAGGAAGACTGGCCTTAGGAGTATGTTTGCATCAGAGGAGTGGTTTAACTGGGAGGGTTCTTCATCGGTGGGAGGAAGGAGAGCTCGATTGACTATCCTTGATGAGAGTTTCGGCACAATGTGAGGATAGTAGTGAAGATGCTTGAGCCTGTGGTGAATGTGTTGAGGATGGTAGATCAAAGAAAGAAAACCTACTCTAGCACACATATTTGCTGCAGTAGATAGGATGAAGCAGCAAGTTGCTCGTGTCTACCCACGCGGCAACAAGAAAGTCCTTCAAATCATCAACAGTAGATGGGAGTCTATGTTGCAGCATCCACTGCATAAGGCTGGTGAGTTGTTAAGTTGTTAAGTACTTAAGTCTAGTATTTAATTTAATTTTCATTATGTTATCACACTATTAAGGCTTAAGCATTAACTATTCCCTTTTATGACATACTTTTTCTTACACAAAGATACTATTTAAATCCCAAGTACCATTACAAGGACAATATTGGGATGAGGCAAGATTTGATGGATGCTGTCCAAACCGTAGTGGAGAAGTTCGAACCGGATACAACTAAACAAGCAAATCATCCTTATGGAGGTGAGATAGTGATTAGAATCATTTGATATTCACAATTCGTAGTTTTATACTAAGTCATTAACCTAGTAAGTAGTAACTAGTAACTACTAAGTACTAACTAGTTATTGTTTTTTCTCTTTATATATTAGATAAAGGCTTTTAGGGATGCCACTGGGAGCTTCGGTCGTGTCTTATGGCTGTATCGGGACGGGAAACCGCCCCTACGCAGCAAGTTCATTCATTTATTTCATTATACATTATACATTTAATTATTATATTCTATGATTCTATCTTTAATTTAGTTATTTAAGTATTAAAATGACTTGGAGTCTATGTTTGTTGCAGCTGAGTGGTGGTTGCAATTTGGACGTGATTCACACAACTTGAGTAGGATTGCAAGCAAAGTGCTCTCCCAAACATGTTCTGCCACTGGTTGTGAGCGAAATTGGAGCACCTTCAGCCTCATTCACTCAAAGAGGCGCAACCGATTGGGTGTGAAGCGTCTAGAGGACCTTGTCTACCTACACTATAATATGAGACTGAGAGAGGATCATATTAGACAGGGGATGGACAGAGAGAGCACCAATATCGAGTTGGCCGACATATTTGAGATGGATGATGATGATAACCCAGTAGTTGACTGGATCAGGGATAGTGGAGATGGATTGCTGGATGAGGATGGAGGTCTTCCCAATAGTCAGATTGCAGAGGAGATGGGGGCTGATGTGGGGGACTTCATGGCCCAGGAGGGGGAGGCCACATGCAGAGCCCGCCCGTCCCTTCGTGCCACACCCTAGTGCATCCACCCAGAGTGAGGATTTGATTTTCTGGTCCGACACTGAGAATGAGGTGACTCAGGCCTCCGGCGATGACGATGATGGTGGTGATGATGACGGTGATGGTGATGATGGAGGGGATGAGGAGGGTGTGGGACCTCGTGATCAGGATTCAGCTGATCCTAGGGAGAGACCACCACCACCACCACCTGCTGGACGTGAGAGTCAAGGGGGGGGAGGACGACCACCGAGATTCACAGGAGAGAGTCAGTTCACCCACGCGACACAGGATTCAGACCATACTGGAGCTGCATCTCGAGGCAAAAATGTTTCCTCTACATATTCGAGGAAGGGGAAGGGGAGACAGCATGGCTGGAGCACAGAGGACACGCCATCATATGGGTCCTACCGTCCATCCGATGCCGAGAGCTTGGTGGGATCTATGAGATCGATGAGCATTGATGATGCTAGAGACTCCTCCACCTCTAGAGGATCCGGATGGCATAGGCCTGCAGAGTCCTCATATGATACTGCTGTGGAGAGTATTGGTTCTACCGAGTCGACTTATGGTTATGGTCCTTATGGTTATGGACCATATGGTGTCCCTCCTGGCTATCAGATTCAGGGTCAGGCCAGTCAGCCTCGACTAGAGCCTTATGGTTATGGAGCGGCCTATGGAGCTTATGATGTCCCTCCCACTATCGATTATCGGAGTCAGCCATCGCGACCTTATCGCTATCCTTATCCTTCTCCTAGTCCTGAGAGCCAGGGGCAGGGTGGTCTTTCATTTGTTGAGCAGATCTTCCACACTATTCCACAGCCACAAGGCCCACCACCACCAGTTCCTTTGGAGATTCACAACTTCCCACCGTTAGGGAATCTTATGCATGTGGATGAGGCCACATACAGAGGTGCAGTTTTTGACTATGTCCAAAACTATATGGGGCGGGGGCAAACATCATGGGAGTTATATTGTCATTTGTATGGGGTGCAGACGGAAGAGGGAGACCTTGAGGCTTGAATAGAATAGACTTGTAAGCAAGTTGTAACTTGTAAGTTGTAACTTGTAAGTAATAACAATACAGCTTCTTCTCTGATCATGTACTATATACTTGGAATGTTGGATGTTACATTTTCAGTAGTTTTTTAGTAAACTAGTAGTTATTATAGTGTTTATTATGTTTGAAATAGCTAGTATGCAAAAATCCAAATCAATTTGAGTGCATTTGAGGCTCGAAATTGAGTTTTCAAGAATCAGGAAAAAAGTATCCAGTTTCGGTCAAAATTTCGACCTTTTCCAAGGTCGAAATGTTCATTTCGACCTTTTCCAAGGTCGAAATGTTCATTTCGACCTTTTCCAAGGTCGAAATGTTCATTTCGATCGAATTTTTTACCTTGGTTGCTGGATTGTAAAGGTATTGTAAACACCTACAAGGATAGGGAATATACTTTGAAGTAACAGGAAACCATTTGATTTCAAAGAAAGGATATCTGGATTGGAAAGACATGTAATGATTATAGCACAGCTGATGGTTATTTATGATTGTAGTGTATGATGTGAGTATCATACGTTTTTTCATGTATGATCGTAATGCATGATGAGATATTTCATAAATTATATGATGACTCAGTATTTCTAAGTGATTTTTCAATTTCTCTATAATAGGTAGAGAAACAGAGATGAATTTTTTTGAAAGGATTTGAAAAGAGATATCTTGTGAATATTTTCCATAACAAGTGTTTTTTTGTAGAGACTGAATATTTTATTTTGACATATATGTTAACTTATATTTTGAGAAGAAATTGTATGTTTCATTATGATGATGTATACATGGTAGAAGATCTCGCTCTCGAGAGAGATCTCGCTACCTTGAAAAAGAGAGATCTCGACCATCTCGGTGAGATCTCGGTCGAGATATACAATTTTTTGGCGTCAACTCAGTGGCCCATCTCGGTGGGTTTTAGGGTCCCAATTGGGTTCAAACTCGGTATTTAGCTTATTTAAGGTCTTTTGAACACGTTGGTGGCCTTAACCATATATATGATTTCTAAGTCTACCCATAGTGTGAAACCGAAATGTAGTAGGATTAGGGAATGCAATGTTATATAACATGTAATATAGAACCTTTAAAGCATATAAATGAAAAGTAAGTATATAAAATGCATCATCTAACTTAAATGTTATCAAAATTCCATCCATATGAGTATCACAATCTCAATTTTCAAGAATAAAATAATTATACAACCATTAGAAGTTCTATATAAGTCATTAAATCATAAATTCATAAGACAAGTAGAGAATGATTGATCTTCCTTGTTGTAGATGTGCTATGAGTAGTTGCAAGTGAAAATCCAACCAAAATCCATAAAAAAAAGGCAAAAATTGAGAGTTCCAGCGAGATCCAAGGCAAGATATGGCAAGATATAGCGAGATATGGCGAGATCTCGAGCGAGATATCCCAACTCGCAGATCTAGACCTCCATCTCGTCTCGCCAAGGTGAAAAAACGAGATATCTCGCGAGATCTCCCACCATGGATGTATATACATGTTATGTTTTTGTTCGTAGCGTGGTTGTGTTGTAAAATTCACTAGGCTAGTATAGCTCATTCCCCCTTACCATGTATAGATAGACGGACGTAGGACAAGGACAAGGATGTAGCCAGCCCATGAACATGTTTGAAAGCTTATGTTCCTTTTTGGGTTTGAAGGTTATGTTTATATCCTTAAGATTTTGTGTAAGACGGTAGAAATGTTCAGTTCAAAGGGTATGCAGTTTGAGCAATGGAGGAATGTAACTCTGGGGTAATTATACTTAGACAGTGATAGTTGCCATCAGATTATTAGATTTTTCTACTTGCCCTTTATTTTCGAATAAACGTTTTCACTATTGCATTATGACATTGGTCACGGTTGTTTTCAATATAAGAATGAAGGAATTAATTGCTGTATCTCCTAGTAGGTGTCATACCCCCACCAGACCTTAGTAAATGGGGGCATGACAGGAGTTAGTATCATAAGAAAACCCCGAAAGAAATGATGACAACATTTCTGTCACACCCTAATTTTGCTAATTGGTATGCAACTCTTGGAATATTTATTGGTCTGGTCCCAATCAAAACTAGGACCAAATTGCTGTATGCTCCCGTTAAATACAAGAACCAACCAAAACAAACTATTGGGGTTAGACCAATAATGATAACAAATCATCAAGGGTGAAAAGGAGCAACTTATGTTATTTCATTTATATCATGTGTGAAACATATATACGCAACCTCAAATGTTGGGGCACATCACAAAAAGATATACCAGATGCCATCCTCAAACAAGTGACACAGACAACAAAAAGGAAATAAAACAAACTTTGATGTCACAATCGCTCTTTATGCATGGACCAAACGTAACTTATAAGTCGTAGTGATGTCACTTTACCAATATTTACTATATCTCCAGATTTTGCATGTGATTTACATAGGCCTATTGTAGGTGCAAGCATCGCATATATATTCACGTCCATGATCAAAAGGAGTGGGACTCCAATCCCCACTAGCCGATGCATGTGCCGAGAGGTGCCTAGGCGCAAACTCAGCATAACATGATTGACATCTTCAACTACAGTAAGATCTATGTAGCATACATAAACACAAGAGTGAGCTCACCAAAGCTCAATGAGGGGAATATCTAATGCGCAAACACAATAATATATCGTGAAGAAATGATGTGCAAACTGATAAGCCCTTAGTGTCAAAGGTGTACACATGAATCAAACAAAGGGATCACCCCCAAACTACCCATGAACATGCAGAGGGATGAATAGCTAGGCCTACGTGGAAAGGAGCAACAATATGACCTACATGGAAGTTAGGTTTTTGGGGGCTTGTAATCAGAATTGGATGGATGAGGGAAAAACACAAGGATTGGGTGAGTAAAGGTAGAGAGAGCTTTGCTCTGGGGATATGAGAAAAGAAGGGAAGAATGGAGGTTTCTGATGCTGCTAATTTAGGGAGAGCTAATGAAATCGAAGGCAACAGGTAATTTTCCTAATTTGAGCTTCGATCTTCTATTGGTGTGTTGTTCTATGTGGTGCTTGGTTTGTTGTTAAACAGGGTCTTAACAAGGTGGTATTAGAGCTTTGATCGATCTCAAGGAATGGTCAAGAGTAGGATGGAAGGAAGAGTTGAAGATCTAGAAGCAATGGTGTGAGACTTACATGGTTAGATGAGCATCCTAACTTAGAGCATGGAGAAAGAGGGACAAACCAATTTAGAATTTTGTAATGAGATGCTTTACATACCTGCAACGTGGAAAAACCATCGATGTGGACTCCCAATCGCTAGTAAACTCAGTGGGGAGAGCTTTAGGAGATAATGATCCTCTGGTTGGAATTAGTGGATGGCTAAATCACTACGAAGAGTTTCGACAAATTGGAGATTTGGAGAAGTGGCGGGAATTTTTGTCAAGTCATTTAGAGATGAAGATCTTCACAGGAGAAGATCCATTGGGATGAATTGCCAAAGCCGAGAGGTATTTCCAATTATATGCACTTGATGGAGACGTGATGGTCAGAGCAGCAACCCTATGCTTCAATGAAGCTGCGTTGGGATGGTTGAGGTTCCAAGAGTTGTTGGCCCCAATTCCTTCATGGAAAGATTTGAAGGAAGTCATGAATCAGAGGTTTGGATCGCTGCAGTCGAAGAGTCCTTAGGAAGCGTTGATTAACTTGAAACAAACCGGCACTGTCGCAACTTGCAAAGAGAAATTTAAGACCTTGGTTGCACCGGTCGGCACTCGAGATGAAGATTGGCTTCGAGGGGCATTTCTTTTGGGGTCAAGTGATGAGATTCAGGCCGAAGTGAAAATGTTTTAGCCTGAGACGCTAGCCTTGGTAATGGATCTGACCCAATCCATAGCGGCGAGGAACTGGGCCTTCAGAAGTTGGCAACGACCCATTATACCAAAACCCATGGTATTAAACATAGGAGGGCCCCAGTTCAACCAGTCTGGTTGGGTCAAGGGCCAACTGAGTATTTGCGACAACCAATACCTCAATCACAAACCCCACTGGACTGGCTCAATAAAAATCAAATGACACCAACAATGGCATCAACAGCAATGTCTTCTCAAGGTATAACTACCTCTGGTGGTGGAAATCAGAGGTCTAAATGGTTGTCTCCGGAGGATTTTAAGGCAAAAAGGGACAAGGGACTTTGTTTCCACTGTGATGCTCCCTATTCCAAGTCTCATCAATGTTGTTTTAAACAGTTGAAGGTGCTGCTATTACAAGAGGAGGAAGACAATACATAGATGCCGGAAATAAGAGGGATGGACAAGGGAATGATCAAAGCATAGTTGCCAGAAGAGATGGCAGGAGCGTTAGGGCTAACCACACAAGGAATAAATTTTCAGGTAACATAGGGCAATGGTAAAAGTGTGGAATGACCCATAATTTCACATCACAGGAGCTGGTAGGAGCGTTAGGGCTAACCACGCAAGGAAAAAAAAAAATCCAGGTAACATTGGGTGACGGTACCAGTGTGGTAGTGGGTCATTCCATATCATAGGAGCTGGTAGGAGCGTTAGGACTAACCACACAAGGAAAAATTTTCAGGTAACATTGGGCGCAGTAAAAGTGTGGTAAGACATGCTGTTTGTTGCAATGTTCCGTCGCCTATGTGTTAGGCTCTACTCCCTTTCAACCTCAGAAATGTGGACATCATTCTGGAAGTGGAATGGTTGTCTTCCCTGGGAGAAATTAGCAGCAATTGGAAACTTCAAACCGAGAAATTTTGGTGGGATGGCAAGCAGGTGATGCTGAGTGGAGACCCGCTCTGCTCAGGCTTGAGGCTACCTTGAAGGGGTTATGGAAGAGTGTGCAAGCAGGTGGGGAAGGCTACTGCCTGAAACTTATGGAAACAGAAGGTGCACTTGGTGAAAAATCTTGGGGGGGGGGGGGGAACAGGGAAGTATAAGATTTGCTGGCTGAGTTTGAGGGCTTGTTTCAAGAACCAACAGGGCTACCCCCTATGAGAGAGCTCATGACCACAGGATTCGCCTGGTAGAGGGAAGCCATCCGTCCAATACTAGACCCAATCGTTATCCCCATGCTCAGAATAATGAGTTGGAATGATAAGTGGGTGAGATGTTGGCAGCTGGTTTGATTCAGCCAAGCGTTAGTCCTTTTCTAGTCCAGTGCGGCTGATTCGGAAAAAAGATGGTGGGTGGTGGTTTTGTGTGGACTATCGGGCACTAAACCAGTTGACAATACCAGACAAATTTTCCACCAGCAATCGATGAGTTATTAGACGAATTGGGGGGAGCACAGGTGTTTAGCAAGTTGGATTTGAAATTGGGATATCATCCGATTAGGATGGCTGCTGAAGATGTAGAGAAGACAGGTTTTCGCACTCATAATGGGCAGTATGAGTTCTTGGTAATGCCATTTGGGCACTCCAATGCTCCGGAAACCTTCAGGCCCTTATGAATGAGGCATTTCGGATCATTTACGGAAATTTATATTAGAGTTTCTTGATGATATTTTGGTGTGCAGCAGGACCTTCGAAGGGCATTTGAGTAATCTCTGGACTACTTTCACCTTGCTGTCCTGGCAAATTTTAGTGGTGAGTCCAAACTGGATTACTTGGTTCATGTTGTTTCAGGAGATGGTGTACCTAGCAGTTATTCCAACTAAATAAGCTGCAGGATGCTTTTGGATGAGTCATCCTTAGACTCAAGCACTTCAAGTCAAACTCTAATGGATGTACTTACCAGCTGTGGCTGTGACTCTGTGACTGCGATTTCTAAATAGACCCAATAACTAGTTAAATTAAAAAACCAGGATTTCTGGGTTCTTTAGTGAACCAGACCTGAACCATATGACCCAAGGATCTATAAAAAAACTCATCCCTATCTTTGTCCAACCGAACGCAATCCAACCAAACCAATTTAGTTTTGCATAACTGAGAAAATAGGAAATAAAGTGTCAATTTGTTCGAACTATATTTTTGTTCCTTTGTATTTCTTAATTTTCATTTTCCTAATTTCATCTGAGGCTTTTATTATCAAGGTTCCATTCTGTTCTAGAGTGAAACCACAGAAATCTGGCAGTATTTATCTGGCAATATTTAACATACTATGCGAACTCGCTGAGATCTAGTAATATCTCCTCTTTTTTTTTTTTTTTTTGGGGGGGGGGGGGGGGATTCCAAGTGAAGATATCCTGCAAGTTAACATATCTTGGTAAGATATCTGATACTTTAGTGTACTTTTATGCTTCACCCGAACCTGGATTTTTGATATCAAGAAAAAAGTGCACCTCCTTGAGGCAAGCGAGATCTGGGTCCAACTCAGTTTTATGGACCACTGCATTGGCCTCTGAAATTGTGTTGCCAAACCATGGAATTCCAAGACTTCATTTAATGGTACTTGAGGTTTAGGTTTTCACAAATTGATGTGGTTTTTCGACTAGTCTGATAACGTTCAAATTTCCACTTGTAATGTTTCTTCAGACTGAAATATAATGAGTAATATGTATTCTGTAGAAATAAGATGTTAGAAAACTGGACTTCGTTTCCCTATAACTCTTCTCCTCCTCTCTGCTGGATCATTGCCAACTATTTTTATTGGTTTTGATTTTCAGATAATGTGGTTGGTGGACATCTTCAGAGCGAAAATTGTTGATATTTCAGAACATTCGGTGACTGTCGAGGTGATTGGATCAAACTCTTGTTCCTGCTCTGGTGTATGAAATGGTGGCTTGTCACTTTAATGCCTATAATATGCAATATCCACTGTTCCATTGTTTGCTCTTTTCTGTCTCTTAATTTTTCTTGTCTCGGATGTTTTTGATGAATTTTGTTCCAGGGTAGCTTTTTGATCTTGCATATTTTTGTGTGTGTGTTTGTGTGTTTGTGTGTTTTGTACATGCACCCCCTCGAAGAACAGCCGTTCACATGCATCCCCCCCTGAAAAACTCCATTAATGTTTAGGGGTTTATGGCCTTAAGGCTGTGTTATTTGTTAAATAGAAAGGACAACAATACCATTTTGTGTTTCTCACATGCATCTTTTGGACTTCAACCTTATTACGTGTGCCACTCCGAGAAACTGCATATCGCCTGCACCCCCTTGACAGTGTCCAAGTTACCAAATAGTACAGCCCATTAACTATTGACCGCTAAGTTTTAAAAAATGTCTTACAAAAATATTTTCAAATAGCCATGTTATCCTTCAAAGAAGTAATATGACCTTTTTGGCCTTTTATTTAGACCTTTGTTGAAGACCTTGGTGTGCTATTTTCACTTCTTATGATTCTCTATTGTGACAAAGCAGTTATGAGCATTGCCATAATCCATTACCGTGTGGAGATTGACATGCATTTCATCAAAGAAAAATTGGAAAGCAGTATAGTATGTATGCCATTTGTGAAGTCTGAAGATCAAATAGCCAATGTCTTCACCGGTGGACGTGCATTTATTCTTTTTGACCAAGTCGGGCATGTGTGATATCTATGTTTCAACTTGAGGGGAGTGTCATCAGATCAGGAGTTCCCTTCTTTGGTGCCAGCCCTCAAGAGCGACTCTTCCCTTTGTTTTTTCCTTTTGTAATTCCTAGTTCTAGTGGGAATATATCATAGGATTCCTAGTATGAGTGTCTTTTGTTTTTTCACTTCCTTCTCAGACTTGTGATTCCCTTTCCTTCTCCAAATTGTCTCAATTACTCATCGTAAACCATTAGGAGCTGGGAGTAAAACACAGTTGTCTGATATCCTCAGCTCACAACACTTTCCATTCAATCCTACATAGTCAAATTGACGCTATCAAACTTGGGTCAAAATCATGTGTTGTTCAGGAGTTCGCTTTGTGAAGCTAATGCTAGGTTTGGGTTGAAACTGCCAGAAAAATAGGTATCACAGCAAGGGTCAGGGCCCAAAAAAAAGTAAAATAATCTACCTTGACTCCAAGGTTTTGAGTTGGCCTTGACGAAGTACCATGATATGGTTAAAACTTGGGAAATCTCAGTTTCTGGCTGGTTGAAGCCAGTTTTGGGAACTGACTTCTTAAACATTCTTATCCCATGTCACTTCTGAACCGCAAGATCGAGAAACTTGACTTCATTGATTCTTACTATTCAGAAAATATGATAGTTCTAATCGTTTCCTTTTTTATTGGGGGGGGGGTGTTGGGTTCAGTTCTAGAGTAATTATAGCTTGTAGAATCATTGTAGAATTTTCTGTACTAAATTTTGTGGTTTCAACCCTTGTTGAAGTGGAACTAAACGTGAATCAATGGGTCCTATTTTTTTTTCCCACCATATTTTTGTTCCATTTCAATGGTATTTCTGTTTTGAGCCAGTTCATGGTGAAATCTTAAATATTGTGTCAAATTATTAGTTCAGCTTGTTGGCAACGATTCAAAATCTCACTCTAAACCACCAAGATTTCACAAAACATTTTGGTTTTGACTTGGTTTTGGTACAAAATAATGCATACAAAAGCACAATTTGAACAAAATACAACATTTTGATCCATTTAATGGGTTTCAAGTGATTTTGCCTGTTAGAGGGAAGAAATCTTTGGCTTTCTTGGTGGAACAAAATATTGGGGACTCCTGCAATGGCTCTAAAGTGATGATTTGCCACAATTGAGCAAGATTTGAGTCAGATTTAGAGGTATAAAATTTCCTCCAAACGTTTCAAAGCTTCTTGGAACACTATATGATTGTGACATAGAGTTGGAGGAACACTTCTATAGGTGTATTTTAGTGTTGTTTGTCTACATGTACGTTTACTTAACATTTTTGACATTCTGTAATATGAAGTAGTTTTTCTTCCTTCCTAATGCATTTCATAGTTCTATTGTGTTGAAGTATATGCACTTTGGGCTATTTTACTGTTCACGGTACTGTTCACATGAACAGTATTGTGCTATCGATGTTATTCTACTTTCTATTATAGAAGTCTTGCTACATAAGTTTTGAGAGTTTGTAGAAAATATAGTTTCTATTTTGGTGGTAGTTTCTATTTTCAGAACTTTCTATTATAGGAGCTAGGAAGTATACTAAAGCTGTAATTTTTTGTTTCCTTTTTCTAGAGGACAATTACTTGTCTTTCAAGTTGTATTAGATTCATTAGAAGCTATAAATAAAAGGGCTTTGTGATTCTAGACTCTTTATACAAGAATCACAGGCCTCTCTTTTCTTTGTTCAAGTTCAACTGCTGTTTTGATTATTTCATGCTTGTTTTCTAACATGGCATCAGAGCATGTTTAATCAACCTAGGGACCGTTTTCTCTCTCTTGGCCGCCCAATTTTTTTCCCTTCTTTTTTCCTTTTTCTTATCTAGGGCAGCCCCAACCTTCGCTGCAGTAATTGTGAATGGCTGTCCTTCTTTGACTTTTGAAGCACCAAGTATCTATGTATTAATACTACAAAAGGCCCAAGCTTTCTGGGGATATGTCTACCTATTCGATTCAACTGAGGCTACTACCACCCTATTTTTTTGTGCAAATCTGAAGTTCAATCTGCGCTATACTGATGTCATGGGATTCCTCTTGATTCTTGCGAAGATATGCCCATAATTTGGATTGCAAGACCTAAGTGTTGTCTTCCATTGTTTGTGCTATAAGTGCTGCTGCAAGGCATATACTAGTACCCCTGTTTCATTGATTTTCTTTGTTCTGAAAAATTCTGCTGCGACCATCTTGCTTTACTACTACTTCCGTTTTTTATTTCAGATTCAAGTTTAGCCTTCTTTTTATCTAATACTTCTATGAAGGCCTAGAGGACTACTTTTCCTTCATATCGAGATCTGTTAGAGTTTCAAATCTAGCTGAAGTTTGTTGCTATGGTCCGAGAATTGATTTATCTACTACTGCAACTACTGTTATTGCACTTCTTCTGAGTGGATTGTTGCTACGACTACTGCAATTCTGAGATTCCAACTAGTTTAGTAATTCTCTCCTGATCTAATTTGCTCCTGACCTATTTAAGGGTTAGTGGTGGTCCAGAATTTTTTTAACCCCCTAGTGATCAAGACTTTGTCCTGTGAAACGATTTACTGCTGCTTGATCAGATTTATTATTGAATAATACACTACTCTGTGGCTGCTACTTTTGCTTTTGGGTTTCTTTTGTACTCATACTTTAAGATGCTTATAACTGGTCATCATTAATTGTCCACGTGTAATGCTACACGCGAGGGGGAGAATGGTACCTTATTCTATATCTACTCAAGATGTGTTGATGGATATTATTTGTGAAGATCTTTGTCCTCATCTTATGGCATTCTACAACAATATCATTACCTACCTTTACCTATATTGTCCTTTACCTAACTACTTGGTCCGTAATCACCCATACTACCTTACGTACTTGGTCCACAATAACCAATATTGTATTTTACCTTACCTACTTGGTCTACAATAACTCATACTGTCTTTTACCTTACCTACTTGGTCCACAGTAACCTATACTGTCTTTTACCTTACCTACTTGGTCCGCAGTAACTCATACTGTCTTTACCTTACCTACTTAGTCCGCAGTAACCCATATTGTCTTTTACCTACCTACTTGGTCCGTAGTAACCCATACTACCTTACATACTTGGTCCTTAGTTACCTATACTGTTTTTTACCTACCTACTTGGTCCACAGTAATCAATATTGACTTTTACCTACCCATACTTTTCCTATTACTTGCCTTCTTACGAAACATTTATATGGACATTGGAGTTGCAATTTTGAAGATTTAGCGTGGATATTTCTCCCTACTACCGGCATTATGTGAATAGTGCCTTCTTCTTACCTACTACTTGCCTTCTTACGAAGCATTTATATGGACTTTGGAGTTACAATTTGAAGATTTAGTGTGGATGTTTCTCGCTACTACCGGCATTATGTGGATAGTGTCTTTGATCCTGCTATTTTTATGGACTTTGTTCGTCTTCAACATCGTCGATATGGTTCTTACGACATGAAGAATTTTTTTTTTTTTTTTTTTTTAAAGTTGGTGTCGATTATCTCATGGGTGAAGTTTTCTCAGTGTTTATCGACGTTTGCTATTACTACACGATTCAAGATTGGTGCTACTTTTCAAGTTTATTCTTATTTTGCAAACTGAAGTTTTCTGTGTACACTCCAGCTTGAGGGGGAGTGTTGAAGTATATGTACTTTGGGCTATTTTACTGTTCACGGTATTGTTCACGTGAACAGTAAATTTTATTTTTACTGTTCACGGTACTGTTCATGTGAACAATAAAATATGTTTTTTACTGTTCACGGTACTGTTCACATGAATAGTATCGTGCTATTGATGTTATTCTACTTTCTATTATAGAAGTCTTGCTACATAAGTTTTGGGAGTTTTTAGAAATCATAGTTTCTATTTTGGTGGTAGTTTCTATTTTCAGAACTTTCTATTTTAGGAGTTAGGAAGTTACTAAAGCTGTAATTTTTTGTTTCCTTTTTCTAGAGGACAATTTCTTGTCTTTCAAGTTGTATTAAATTCATTAGAAGCTATAAATGAAAGGACTCTGCGATTCTAGACTCTTTAGCCAAGAATCACAGGCCTCTTCTACTGGTTCTTCATCTCTCTTCTCTTCTTCTTCTTCTTCTTCTTCTTCTCTTTTCTTTGTTCAAGTTCAGCTGCTGTTTTGATTATTTAATGCTTGTTTTCTAGCAGATTGGATTTTGAAAGTTCTAATACTGAATTATGGGTAGAGTAGGCTATATCTGAGAACATATATAGCATGGTGCAGCTTGCACTACCCATGGTTTGAGAACTTGCGAAGGTTTTTTTTTTTTGGGAAAAATTGGGTCAAGATGGAAACAAGTTAAATAAACTAAATTGATTCAAGCTCTCTTTGATATTGCTATCTTAGTTTGATCTCTGTATCTCTATATTTTACTGTAAGTGTATGCTTCCCACAAAAATCTGGTTTTGGTTGTAACCAACTTGGGCTCCTTGGTCTTTGGCAGGTGCCTTCGATGCCATTCCCGCCTTGTTGGTTTTGACTTTCCTTTTGATCTTATCTAACTCCTTGGCTTATCTAGGCTCCATGACAACTATGGAAATCGAACCACCATTTTGGGTGTGAATTTTTAACACTCTAAAGGTTCTATGATTCTTTTCCCTGAAGTTTCAGACCAAATATGGCTGTTTGACCACCAAAATTGCCTTCGAAACCATCACCTGAAGCAGATTTTGCTTCTTTCCCGAAGTATTTGTGTTTAAACCAAGGTTTCAAACCTTGGTGGGATTAGATTTCGAAAAAGGTTGGTCGTTATTTTAGTTTTCCTTTGTTGATCTGATGATAATGTTCTTTTCTTCTAGAAGTAATTAATATTTACTCGTCCATAAATCTATGTCTCCTTTTGTTTTCTTCTGCTTTTAACATCCTATACTCATTGGTCACTTTTGATGTCACTGATTCAGGTAACTGGGGATCCTGGAAAGATGGTTGCTGTTTTGAAAAACTTTAGCAAGTTCGGAGTTAGAGAAATTGCAAGAACTGGAAAGGTTTGCATCTAAGTCATTGACGTGATAATCTGCCTCCCATTCAGTATTTATTGCAGATAGATATTTAAGTTATTTTAAAAAAGTTTGCAATTAATCAGTTTCCATGTAATAGACTCTTAATCTTTTGCTTATTACAGATTGCTTTGAGACGGGAAAAGATAGGGGAAAGTGCTCCCTTTTGGAGATTTTCTGCAGCTTCCTACCCAGACCTTGAAAGTTCAATGCAGGCAGATGCTTTTGTTGGGGCCACTAATAGAACACTTAGTCAAGACTCTGATGTATCCTCAGGGGTAGGTAAACTGTTTATAACTTCATATTCCTACCAACAGTGTCCAGTTCTTCCCCCCTCTTTTGTGAATAAGAACAAGGTTTAAAAATTTGGATTTTGACTGTGTTTCAGTTTGTTGAAACGTAAGTATTTCAGTGATGGTCCATTTGGCAAATTTAGATCCATATAAACACCGCAATTTTGATATACATTTCATTTCTAATTGGGTTGAAAACAAAATAGTTTGCAAAATTTTATCGTTTGACTGAAACTTTTGAATCATTGGAAAAGATAAATTTAAATAAATGAAAATAGTGTGACAAGTATCAGATGGAGGCACCCATACTTGATCATTAATTTAAAAATATATGAATACTCTCTTAATGAGTTCACATGAGACAGCTGTCAAAGGAGTCTTTGATTGGAATAACAACAGCCATTAGATATCATTTGTGCAAATGTTTGGAAAGCTTCAAGGCTTTGCATTCAATTGGCGAAGGAAACGATAACGAATATTACCTTAATAAAAGAATGGATGCCAAGAAATCATTGGAAAAAAATAGCTGGCTGTAATATGTCTTTGCATCGAAAAGTCCCTGTGAGTAGTAGATAAACCCCTGATATGTGGTTCCATCAGCTGGTTGAAACAAGCAGAAGTGCAGGCTTCAACTGGTCCCAAAAAGATACTCCATTGCCGGTGTGACAGGAACTAATCAGACTGTAAAAAAGGTATCCTCTTGGTTATATGTGTAAGGCTGTATTTATAGCCTACATTGAAGGACTTGTTCTTGGACTTAACCTTGAAACCAAAACAATGGACTTCTGCTTTAATTGGGACTCCTATTCCGGTAAGGACTCTCACTTATTTCAGCATAGACCGACTCGAATTACAAATAAGAGTAGGACTAGGCTCCGAAATTAGGATAATGACTAAAGGAATTCTGTTTTAGATAGAACTTCTAACTAGACTAGGATGCTTACTTGTCATAGGCTGACTCAAATATTAAAATAGAAACATATTTGGACTCCAAACAAAACTCTGACTGCAACTAAACTTAACTGGGCTTGCTTAGGACTGCCCAAATTACCAAAATACCCTTCATGCTGGTTGAAAACTTCTTAGGCTGCTGGCAGAGCCAAAGGTGTTGGGCAGCCACCCTAGGCCTTCCTTGGGTCTTCCTGGGTTGGCCGTGGGTCCTACATAACATCCTCTGCGCCTGTCGCCCCTTAGTCATCTATATTCTCCTCTCCTCCCTTCCCCCATGCTGGTCTTCCTCTCCGCCAGACTCCATGTCCCTTGGTGGATGGCTGGTAGACAACCTTCTTCTGCCCTGCCACCAGTATACTTGATATTGAAGCTTCCTGTTGGATCTGTTGCCTTGTGGGACACTTTCTGGGTTCTCGTCCGCTCTTCCCGTTGTGCAATCTTTACTATCAAAGCAATGGGGGATGCCGGCACACTGCATATCTTCCTGTTGGATGACTGCTTCATCATCTTCGATTTCTTTGATGATGACGACAAACATAAGGTCCTCAAAGGCGACCCTCTTCTTCCGACAATGGCACCGTCACTTGCAACTTAACTAGAAAGACGGTTCCTTGCTTCCACCCTAGGTCTCCCTCCCTGGTTTGCCTCTCTGTTACCACTGCTTTGAAGGCCTGAGCTTAGTTGGTTCAACATTACAGAACCCTCTATATTCTGATGCCACGACCCTGAAACAAGATAGATTTTCCTATGCCCACATATGTGTAGAAATTCATGCAGATGCTCCCTTGCCTTCGTCTGTCTTGGTCATTGAAGAATCTGGCTTCATCTTCACCCAGGCCTTGATGTTTAACTGAAAACCTCCATAGTGCAACGTATGCAAATTATTCAATCATCATACTTTCTCAAAGATGACTGGTTCAAGCATCCCCGGCACCACCACCCCCCTGGTTACTGTCAATCCGACCCTCGCCTGATGATGGTCCCAGAGAACCCGTTAGGAGAAAAATGACAGTTTGCCACTTCCAAAGAAACCGTAAAAGTCATTGTAGCTGGCCTGCAAAATCACCGGTTGCTGCCATGAGTTAGAACAACTTCATTCTCCTGCTGTCTACCGCTTTCGAAACTACCTTGGATACTGTTGTTTCTTCTGAGGATCCGCCAACTAGAGTCCCTACCCTGTGGATCTGCCGCTTCTTGCCCTGTAGACCTTACCGCTCTCGTGAATCTGCCACCGTGTCATGGCTGGCCCCCTGTCTACACCTGCTATTCCTTTAGCTGACCTGCTTCCTGTAGTTGAGCCCTTGTTTATTGACCGTTCTACCATTCCTGCGATTCTCCCAGTGCCCTTTTCTGTCGTCTCTTCTACCCCTATCCTCGATCGCCCCCTATTGCTTTCCCTACCGCCAAGCCTTTTCCTTCCCCTTCCAGCTACTCAGCCACCTCCTGCATTTCTTGTTTTTTCCCTTTACATAAACCCTATACACTCCTCCCTCCCGTTGACTCTCTCCTCCCTCTCATTCTGCGTCTGTCGTGGTTCCACCCCTCTTGCCCTCCCTGGCCTCTTGGCCTGTCTCTCTCACCTCTTCGAACCCTGCTTCCCAGCCCATTCCCCCTTTATTTAGGCTCATTCCACCTCCCACTCCAACCCCTTCGTTGTCTCGGCTCTCCCTACCAATCCAACCCATCCCCTTATTTCCCAGGTTCCTATTCTGCTCCCCATCTGCTTCTCCTCTTTAACTGAGGCTCTGTCACATAATATGATCCTATTCTGGTGCACGCGGGTGTCATTGACTGCAGGCAGGCTGGAGGGGGGGGGGTTCTTCCAATAGTTACACCCCCTCTCCACTTAGTAGCAACTGGTGAAACATTCATTCGAATAAAGGATGCTATAACTTGGATGAAGATACATTGTCAAGCTCAAGTCTTCTAGAAAGAAGAAGAAGAACAATATGAAAAGCTAGCTAAAGTCATTGATTTTGTGCGTAGTTTCTTTCTCTTTGCTTTGCTGGTTTCAGAAGGGGTCTTCGCTCTCTTGTTGTAATTTTCCCCCTGCCGCCCCCCCTCTCTTCTTTTGGTTAATGAATTTTTTTATCCCCCGCCACCTCAACAAAATAAAAATAAATAAACAAATAAATAAATAAATAAATATATTAAATATATATATATTGCAACAAAGAGAAATGAATAAAACCTATATTGTCAACAACTGAACTGCACATTGCCAAGTTTATCCACCATGTCTTGGCCATGATAAGATGTAATCATCAACAGTGGAAATCTGGACGTTAAGCAAATCAGCTGGAGGTTTAGGATTAGGCATAGTTGAAGTGGCAGAAAATTTTCACAAAGAGCATGCAACAACCTAAGGTCAACTCCCAAGAACAGAGGAATAAATTCTTGAATCATAAGTGCAGTATAACCAGCAAGAAGTGGCACACAAGAGCTGTACTAATAAAGAAAAGAAGAATCTGACAGAGGTTCATAATCAGAGATAAAATGATATCACCTGAAGATCATGCATCAGTAGAAAGCACAACCAGGAAAAAAGAACACCTTGCCAGCAACATGCTATTATGCCAGTTGGAGATGGTCAAACCATGAGAATCCTACAAAATTTGAATTCAGTCTCTGTTCTGGAATGTGGAATCTATCCTCAAAAGAGCAGCATCATTGAATAGGTGGAACCAAGACAGCCTGTAATCTTTTTTTTTTTTGGGGGGGGGGGGGTGGGAATCCAACCAGAACAGTAATGTTAGGTAGTTGGAGCCTTGGAGGAATGAGTCAGACTTTGAAGATTAAACCTTCATGTAGAACTTAGTTAGATCTAATTCATGTAGCAGCAACAGCAGCTGGTTGCTGCGGCAGGTAAAGAAGCAGGGAGTTGTTGTAGAAGACTCTGAAACTGGCAGTCACTGAAGTCTCAGTTCTGGGTTGAGAAGGATCTCTTCAATGTTCTGATACCATGTCGATAGAGGCCACTTAGAGAGCAGCATAGCGGAGAAGAATGAAGTGGATGAAGTGGCGGAGCAGGAGGAAAAGGAGAGTTTCACACCTCTTGTAGTGTATTATATAAGTCAAAGTTTCCAGATTAGAAAGATGTTCATATCTTCATATCTGATTACAGATACTGAAAAATAAACAAATATTGTTATTGTAACCTAGACTTGCTTGACATCCAACCAACAAGAAAAATAGAAAAAGGAACAAACTGAAGATAGAGAGAATGGGAAAAAAATATTAATAAAAGAAGAAGAAGAAGAAGAAAAAGGTAGTAATGAGCATGTACATGGCCCATGTGCACCCCACAGTACACAAGGGTCATCCACTATTTGTTAACAATCTCCAACCATACCTTGTTGAATATACGCTATGGTATTGTTTATCCTTTTATTAGCTTTATCTTCTTCATGTCAACTATGAAGATTTATTTATATGCTAATTTTTCCTTTGTTACATGAAGGGTGATGTCTATCCCGTGGAACCTTACGAGGGCAGCTTCACAGTGAATCAGGTTCTGGATGCTCATTGGGGTGTTCTTGATGATGAAGATGTAAGAAATTTCATGTATCCTTAAGGGGGATTCTTTTCTCTTTTTCATGTAGAGTAACTACTATTTGAGGAAATGAGGTGTTCTTTTCTATTATCTTGGTTACCCCTCTGATTTAATCTTCTGTGCTAGTTGTATTTCATTGGGCTTTTGTAATTTCTTCAGGTCCTAATAAAGTGGATGCTGTTTGATCAACTCTTTGCTCAATTGGTTGTTTCCCTGGTAGTTAACTTTTTGCCAGTTATTCTTATACTTGATTTTGCTGCTTGCAGTCTAGTGGGCTTCGTTCACACACCTTGTCTATGCTTGTAAACGACTGTCCTGGGGTTTTAAACCTTGTTACAGGAGTTTTTGCTCGGAGAGGGTATAACATTCAGGTCTGTATAATTTTAGTGGGTACCTTTTAGTGCCTTTCTTCCTTCCTGTTCATGGCATCCTTATGTTTCTGAGTGTCTTCACTTCTTGCTTCAGAGTCTTGCTGTTGGTACTGCAGAAAAGGAAGGAACTTCTCGGATTACAACTGTTGTACCTGGAACTGATGAGTCAATTGGAAAATTGGTTCAACAACTGTATAAGCTTGTTGACATTCATGAGGTCAGGAGTACTCGACTTTCGTATTTCACTCCACTGGTCATGATTTTTTGGCATGTTGTGATATTTGCACTAGATACCAAGCTGTGGTACTTCCCGTTAAATATTACCGATGGGATATTAAAATGGTTTTCTATGTTCATTCCTATCCAACCAAATTGCGGAGCTACTGTGGGATTAGCAAAAAAATTAATTTGTTCTTCTCAGTTGACTGGCTAACCTGAAGTTCACCCAGTTGTTGAACCCCAATCTGGGTATTTCTCATTTCTTTTTGAAATACAAAAGAAGATGCTACTGATTAAAGGATTCCAATTGGCAATTATCCTCTTGTTTTTATTTTCGGAAATATCTTTAGTCAGGGTCGGCATCTATTTGGACCACCCACATTGAGTTTATGTAGAGTGTTCAGATGCTCAGAAGACAACCGCACTTGATGTTTCAGGTTCAAGATCTTACTCACTTGCCATTTGCTGAGCGAGAACTAATGCTGATTAAAATTGCTGTAAACACAACTGCAAGAAGAGATGTTCTTGACATTGCAAGCATTTTCCGAGCCAGAGCTGTTGATGTGTCAGATCATACAATCACCCTTCAGGTAAATAAATATTTCTCTCTTTATTCTTGAAACCGTTATCAGGTTGTATTGGATTTTGCAACATCCCTATTAGTTGAAGTGGTATCCAAATATTTTTGTTTCACCAGATGTCAAAACAAAACCTTACATGATTCCCCCCCCCCCAAAGAAAAAGAAAAAAACAATAGTTTGGGCAAAAATATCGTTTTTGTAGTGTTTCAAAAATATAAAATTCACAATTTGGATCAAAGTTTCAACCTATTTTGTTCACATTACTGGTTTCAACTCATACAAAAAATTTGTATTCTTCTTCCATATTACTCACATGCAATGCATATTTCAATTGTTTTAATTGGATCGTGTGTGTGGTTTTTTAGAATTTTTAGTGGAATAAGCCATATTAGTGAATGAATACCATACACCGACATATTCAATAAAGAACACACATCACAGATTTGTACAAAATGTTAGTGTGGTGGAAGTTAAAATAGCCTCACAAATAATGAAAGCAAGCAAGACACCAAACCAATATGATATTATCCTACTAGAAGCATGGAAAACCTTATGAGATTGCGGGTGTATTGGTTAACTAATCTGTGTAACACGACTGTTAATAAGCCGTATTAGTGAATGAATACTATACACTGACGTATTCAATAAAGAACACACATCACAGATTAGTACCAAATGTTAGTGTGGTGGAAGTTAAAATAGCCTCCAAAATAATGAAAGCAAGCAAGACACCAAGCCAATATGATACTATCCTACCAGAAGCATGGAAAACCTTATGAGATTGCGGGTGTATTGGTTAACTAATCTGTGTAACATAATTGTTTGCACAAGTTAGGCACTAATGAATGGAGGAAAAGTATTGTTCTCTCAGTCTACAACAAATAAAGGTGATATCCATAGCTGCTTCAACTGGATTAGCATCAAGCTAATGAATCAGACCATGAAGCTTCTGGGAGAGAGTTATAGAAACCCATTTGCGAATGAATATTCATATCTCAGTGAACCATTTTGGCTTTAGGTTTGGTTGGTCCCCATCACTAGCTATCTATTTATCAAAGATGATCTTGGAAAGATATAGAGATGGCCAGAAAGATCACCATTTTGTCTTTTAACTCTTTATTGATACATGAATAGCCAAACTTAGTGCAACAATATAAGTTAATAAATAGAATTTAGGAACAACCCCAGTCCACTCTTCCCAGGACTCTGGCCAGACTTGTATAAGGTTGCAACAACACTTAATGTGAAAACTCTTGACCGCATTCAGCTGATGACTGAAGACAATAGTTTCTTAGAGAGTCCAATAAGCATATGGTCATGCTGCTAATGAACTTGTAACCCTGCTTTTTCTCTCTTTGTCATTGGTACCGACTATAAGGTTTTCCTTATGCATTACAGCTTTCTGGAGATTTGGATAAGATGGTTGCACTGCAGAGGTTGTTGGAACCGTATGGTATCTGCGAGGTTTGTCTTCTAACGAAACTCAAGTTCATCATTGTTCCATTTGGGTTTAGTAGTCAACTAACCATGCTTCTCAGGTCCATCTTGGTTGCACTTTTGTCTATTATTAGATATCAGTTTGTCACGGATGTTTTCCACTAATAGATATGCTTGCTGGTTTAGGCCCTAGAGTTAAGTCTTGGCAAGTATCGTCTCATTCTGTTGTTGCTTGATGAACTAGTCTCAGTTCTGAAAGTTGGTCTATATGCTATAGTTTTGTTTATGTGGCCTATGAATCTGTCTTCCTTATGTCACCAAAAAAGAAAAAGAAAATCTGTCTTCCATACATGGTCTATCAGCATTGCTGAGTGCTGACTACTTTTGTGCAGGCTGTAATCCAGGACGTTACACTAGATTTTGATCCTGATTTCCCTCTCTTTTTTTTTCGGGGTGGGGAGTGGGGTTGGCAGTGGAATGGAGTTGGTTCTCCCCGAGTAACCTCAAAATGAACTGAAGATGAAACACAAGACTAAAATATAAGCGTGTTGCCAGATTTCATTTATAATTCAGTAAATGCAGTTTTATGCTGTGTTGACCTCCCAGAGTTGCATTTTGGACAAAACAAATCATAAAAACCAAATTTTTGGTCTGGATTTCGCCCACAAGACTTCTTAGGTGGCCTTGGTCCTGATAGTAGTCTTGGGGCTTTCCAGCAATTCCAAACCCAAGACAATCTGGAGCTATCCATGGGCCAGAACTGGAGATTATTAAGCCAGACTTTGGTCTGGAAGAACTCTTATGTTAACTGGGTAACTGAGGCTGTTCTGAGGCCTTATTGCTTTCCTGAGCCCCCAAAATGCACAACCGACAAGAGATTTAGGAACTCCAGTTCATTTTTCTTTTAATATTTCCACATATATTTTTTGCTTTGTGATTCTGCCTTTGGTCTCCTCTGCTGTCTCATTGCAAATGTTCTTCCCTTTTGAAGGTTGCACGAACTGGACGTGTCGCTCTGGTCCGTGAATCAGGGGTGGATTCCAAGTATCTCCGAGGATTTGCTCTTCCAGTGTAATCTTGCAGGGATTTACCTTTTTCTTTTTCTTTTAGCTTTTCGGTGATCACGGAAATTTTCCAATTGGGTAACCCCAAATTAATTCCATGTTACTGGAATTGTGATGTATGAATCATAATTTTGACATTCATGGTAGTGTTTTTGGTATTAAATTTACTTATGTTGCTCTTCTATGGGGAAAGAGCATATACATTGGAGAACAAAACGAACAAAACTCATGGGTTGGATTTGTTCCTGCAAGTCAGTAACTGAGGTATTGGCTAGAGCAACAAGGAAAATCCTCTCATCTCATGGTTTAAAGATCTATGTGCAAGTATCCGCTGGTCTCTCTCTGCCCATCACCTTCACCCCTTCTGGCTCTGCATATTGGTCTGCCCTAGTGTTAGTGTGATCGAATAGTTCTGAATGAATTAAATAACTAAATTTACAACCTGTATGGCTGTATATAGGCTTCTTCAACATATGACAAGTGCGAAGGTGTTGCACAAGAAATGATTCAGCACTTCCTAATTCCCTCTTTCCTGTGCCCGTTTGATTTTTAGAACCCTTGGAGGCACGAAAATCAGGTCTAAGACCTGTGGACAACACGAGATCTTAATCAAGTAGCAGGGAATCAGCAATTGTTAGAACCTGAAGACAATAAAAAAAAACACTAAATTAAAAGGTAATTTGGTCATTTTGAAATATCAGGAAGTAGAGGTTATTTTTAAACATCCTTTGCTGCGCACTATAGTGCATTACCACGAAGTGGCATGTGTAATATATCGAATAGAAGGCTAAGATGAAAAGATTGATTTCAAGTGGGAAAAACCCAGAGTTGAGACTCATTCACCATATATATCTGCCCGTTTCTTAAAACCCCAATCCAAAGACTCAACTCCTCCCACCGATTTTCCACTCAACACTTCCGACGATTAATACAATATGTAGATGAGCATATTTGCAACTTTCATCCGTTTGTTAAATATCCATGCACACATTAACACAATATTAGTATAATGTGGTATAAATTGACAAATATGCTCGTCTACACATGTAGGTAACATAGTATTATCATGTGTGGCATTTTGTTGTGTATAAGGGGCCTCATTCATATTTTCTTGTAGCTGTAGTGCTACAATCTATCAATTTACTTGAGAGAGTATCATCAATGGATTATGTATTTTTTGTGTAAATACTCGAGAGTTCCTTTCTTGCCATATGAAATAACAAGTGATTATAAAAATTGAGAATAGCCAGGTAGCCTTTGACTTATCCATTTGAAAACGGAAGTTCTGACAATGCTTAAAAGAGATGTATCATTCTAATTTTCTGTCCACAAGCCTAATGGTCTAGCAACATGAATTATTTTTGCCCAATTGCAAGAGATAAAAATATGCCATATAGTTTCAATTCCCTTCCCACATAATACACATTCAGGTTGAATATTTATCCATTGAGCAAGTTTGGCACATGCAAAACACACTAGAAAAAGACTTTAAATTTTGGATGAATTTGTAATTTCCACATAAACTTCCACCATACAGCAAACTAATCTGCCTCTAGTGGAGAACGAGCATTAACTATCTCACGGAGAGCTAATTTAACCGAAAATTCCCCATTCGGGGGAAGCCGAGATGACCATAAATCATGTTGGTGTCAAAGTGAGTGGCAAATTTATAATGGGGCAAGGTTAGAAGAGTTTGAAGAAAGCCCCTCGTCAAGCATTTGCAAGTCGTTGAACACTTCAACAACCATGGCCTGCTTTCTCCAAAGTGAGAAGTCTTGTAAGTTTGACAACATTTCCCTGTTGTGGAGTTCCATTCCCCACCTGACAACTCACCATAGTTCTTAGTTGTGAAAGGTACTTGAGATACTATTCCAAATCCAGGAACCTTTTCTTTTACCCATTTTGGGATCCAAAACAAACAATTTTTGAAGTATCTTGCTCTCAAAACCCTGACCCACAATGATTGAGGTTGAGTGATTAATCTCCAGTCTTGTTTTAGTAACAAAACTGAATTATAATTTTCCATCTTCTTGAATCCCATTCCGCCTTTTCTTTAGGTTGACAAAATTTCTCCCAAGAGATAATATTTAATTGCCTCTTCTTTCCTGGTTGCCCATTCCAGAATATCAAAAGCTGGTTCTTGAAAAAAAATGTCAAAAGCTTCCTCATTTTTGAGAAGAATTAGGAGTGCATCAAATATTATTTTAAAACATGAAAAATGAATAATTAAAAATTAGTCATAATTGAAAAACTAGGTTTTCTGACTCTATTAGCCTTCTAAAAGACCTAGTGAGTTGACATGATCAAACGTAGTTAGGGGAAGTCATTTATGATGTAGGATGTTTATAACTACAGTTTTGAGGTCATAAATAATTCTGATGAGATTAATTTGACAACTCAAACACATATTTGGCGTTAATTTTGTAAAGCATGTCAGAGCAAAGAAAAAACTATAAATGGTGAAGGCTACAATTTGCACTTCACTGTTGCCCTCTTTCTGAAGAGGCGTTTTCCATGTCTCCTTTTTCATTCATGCTTTATCCATTAATACGTAGCGAATCCACTAAAATGATCACTTTTTTTCTTTTTCTTTTTTCTTTTTTTCCTAGTAATATAACAGGTCTTGTTGATAATTCAAGCACGAACATTTTTCATTAATTTGATTTTGGATCAATGTAAATATGGATCATGTTTTTGTTTTGGTATAACCAAACTTTATTATAAAGAAAACCACGAGTACAACCGATAGACAGTATATCAAAAAACAAAAGCCAATGTAAATGAGGGGGAGGGATCTGGGTATAAAGAAAGGCTTCCTGAGTGGTAGCACCCTCCTTAGCAGAGCATCAGCCACCATATTGGCTTCCCTAGGGACACGAGAAAAGGAAACAAACTGAAATTCCTGTGACATTCCTTGAATATCAGAGATGATGGGAAAAATTTTCCATGGCACCTCCGTGAGCTGTTTCTTAAGGATAGCAATTAGGGCAAAATTATTACTTTTCATGGTCACATGGGTTAAGGAGAAGTCTTTTGCCCATACCATTGCTTGGCGCATGGCCAACGCTTCAGTAGTAAGAACATCCTGGCATTTCGTACCTTGACCGAAACCAAATAACATCTTACCCACATGATCGCGAGCCATACCTCCAAAACCAGTTCAATGTGTCTCTTTAAATAACGACCCATCAACATTGATCTTTATAATAGGGTAAGTGGGTGCCATCCATTTGATCAAAGAGTGATGGTGCTTCACTTCTAGAACCTTCTATGTATTTGGAGAATAAAATTGAAGGCCTTTCCAAACCAAAAAGTTGCGGGCTTCCACCTGCCTATTTGAGTCTGATTTCAATAGAGCTATATAGGATTTCCATAGGAGCCAGAGTACCAGAAGAATGTCCAATGTTTTCCTGCTAGCAACCCTATAAGGCCAGAGAGTTAGGAGTTGGACAACCTTATCAGTTATCGAATCTCCTATAGTCATTTCTGAGCAGTGCAGATCATTCCAAACTTGTTTAGAAGAAGGACATAACCTGAGAATATGATCCAATGATGAATCATGATACCCACAAAAGAGACACTGAGTGGGGCAAGGAATTCCTCTAGCTGCAAGAAGAGATGCAGTGGGCAGCTTTTGATGCAACAATTTCCATAGGAAATGGAGTGATCGAGGATGAATAGGGAGTCTCCACAGTTTACTCCAAACCTTCGGATTTGAAGGACACAAATATTGAGCATGTAGAGAGTTAAAAGCCAACCTGTATGCCGATTTCACATTGAAAATTCCCAAAGTTGTCCAACGCCAGATAATACGATCCGGGATGGGTAAGTGTGGTAATGGAATAGCCAGAATTTTCTCCACTGTTGCTGGCCACCAAGAAGCGAGAAGCTATGTGAACATGGATTAATAAACTGTGGCATAGTATTTGGACCATTGGTTGCAAAAGGAAAGCAACCCACATCAGGTGGATGATCAGGGGGCCAATTAGAAGTCCAAGGGTTGATGAGATCCCCATTGCCAACTTGTAGAAAAATGTCTTGCTTGAGAAGATCTCTTCCCTTCAAAATGGATCGCCATCCCCAAGAGTCCATCGGATGGGGTTGTACTTCCATAAAAGAGTGATGTTTACAATATTTTTCTGTCATTACTCGACCCCATAAAGAGTGAGGATGGATGAGTAATTCCCATGCCTTCTGAGCGAGAAGAGCCAGGTTTGAAGCTTGAAGATTTTGAAAATTTAGACCCCCAAATGCCTTGGGGTTGCAAATTGTTGACCAGTCCACTGTGTGAACATGTTGTTTTTCTCCATTAGACAAAAAAAAAAAAAGGATCTCATCCCTTTATCCATATCTTTGAGCACTGTTGTCGGCATGTGAAAACATGACATAAAGTGATTTGGAATTGCTGCGAGCATGGCCTTGAGTAGAACTACTCTCGCCGGATAAGATAATAGTTTTGCCTTCCAACCCTGAAGTCGTTTATTGACTCTGTCCAATAGAGTAAGGCAATGTTTTTTCTTCAGTCGACCCGAGAAGAGAGGAATTCCCAGAATAAATATCAGCCTCGAAGTGGGGGTGATATGGAAACATGAAGATAGATCTCGCTTTATACTTGATGATGTGCTAGGACTGTAATGAGCTCTAGTTTTATGCAAATTGAGTTCTTGTCCAGAGTGCGCGCAATATGTCTGAATGATTTTGCCAAAGATATGCTTCTTGTTTTGTAGCCTGGCCAAAGAGTATCAAATCATCGGCAAAAGCAAGGTGAGATAATTTCTCTCCACCATGAGACAATTGAATGCCCTTAAGTTTGCAGCGTGACACGGCCAACTCTAAATGAGAAGTTAACAGTTCAACACATAAAATAAACAGATAGGGGAAAAGAGGATCCCCTTGTCTAAGTCCCCGGGATAGCGAGATACAGCCTTCCATTGAACCATTAATAAGAAGCGAATAAAATACAGTTTGAACACAGAACATAATCCAGTCTATCCACATGGTCGGAAACCCATAAGACTGTAACACTTGCTTGATAAACCTTCATTCCAGTCTATCATGGGCTTTGCTCATATCTAATTCATTTGCCATAAGCCCTTTCTTTCACTTTGTATGATGATGTATTTTGGACATGATTCCATGGGCAATAAGAATATTATTTTGAATGGCGCCTTTAACAAAGCCATTTTGTGGAAAAGAGACCAAATGAGGAATAACTGATTTCAGGTTATTCACCAACAATTTAGAAATAATCTTGTAGCTTGAATTGCATAAACTGATCGGTCTAAAATCACTAACTTCCTGTGGTGAGTCATGCTTGGGAATGAGAGTGATGAAAGTAGCATTATGAGATAACGAGAAAGTACTTGTATTATAGAACTGATGGACCATCGATGTAATGTCAGGTTTAACTAACTCCCATGCATGCTGATAAAAAAGACTTGGAAAACCGTCCGGGCCAGGGGATTTCAGTCCATTAGAACCGAACACTGCGTCCTGAATTTCCTCATCAGTAAAGGGTCACATTAAAGAGAGCTTGTCTTTGCCAGAAAGGGGGTTGGCGATGGGAGATAGATAAGACTCCAGGATGGCAGGCTGGGAAGATAAGTAAATATTCTTAAAGTACCCTTCAAACACATGGGCAATATCTTCATGATTTCGAAAAATAGTGCCATTGTGTTTTATCTGCCGAATCTTATTTTTAGCCCTGCGCACCATAGTACTTTGATGAAAAAATCTAGTATTACTATCACCCTGCAACAGCCATGAGATATGTGCTTTCTGGCTCCACTTGTCAGTTTGTTGTTTTAAGTTCAACTTTAAGAGAGAAAGTCTCCTCTTTTCTTCAATGTACTAGAATTCTGAGCGAGAAGCCAAATCTGTGGATTCATGAGAAGCAATGGAATGTCTCAGTGCCTCTTCTTTGAGTTCCAATTTTTTAACTGTCTTCTTGTTCCAGGATCGAAGAGCACAAGAAAACTTTGACAGTTTGAATGTCAAAACAAAAGAATGAGAGCCTTTGAGAGGTAGAGTCCAATAATGATGCAATAAGTCAAGGTAGGAATGCTCTTGCAGCCAAAACATCTCAAATCCGAATGGTCTAAATTTCTTACTAGGAGCTTTATCAAGATGTAGAAGTAGTGCCTTGTGATCAGAATGAGAAACCAATAAATGTTGAACATGAGCCTCCTGAAACATCTCTAGCCAGTCCATGTTACATATGACTCGATCAAGGCACCCCTCAATGCGATGAGAAACTTGTTGCTTATTTGACCACGTAAATTTGGACCCTATGAAAGGAATAGTAATCAAACCATATTCATTTGTAAATCCCTGGAACGGGGCCAAAGATATGCTGGTTAAAGGCCGCCCCCTTGCCGATCAGATAATTCAAGATAAGCATTCCAATCTCCACCTATAACCCATGGCTTATCAATAAAAGAAGCCAAATTTGAAAGAGTTTGCCATTGATATTGTTGAATGGAAGGAATAGAGCTCATATAAATGCAAGTGAAATACCACAATTTGCCAGAATCCGAAATAAGGAGATGAACACACCACGAAGAAAACCACACCACATCCACATTAACAGAGTCAAGCCAATAAAATACAAGACCTCAAGCTTTGCCCACTAGAGGAGACGACACACATTTAGAAAACCCTAGTTTTTTACAGAACACACCAACATCAACTTTGACCGACTTAACTTCAGACAGAAAGACAAAAGAGGGCCGGAATTTTGAGATAAGAACCTTTATTTCCTTCTGGATAGAGGCCCGACCCAGCCCTCTACAGTTGAGCATTACACCATTCATTTTCCTGCCGATGACCCATTGAGGTTGGTCATCAATACCTCCGAACACTTCAAATTTGTACCATATTTGATCCACTTTCATTTTCTTATTTTTTTTCTCCCATCAATTCCGACATCCCATTTCTGGGCATCTCCTGCAGAAGCAACTTTCGCTTACAAGGAAGCAATTCAAAAGTTGATGTCGTTTTACCTTTCTCCTGAACAGATGAAGAGAAGTGAGTTGCCACCAAATTATGAAGGTCCAACTCTGAGAAACCCATCTTGCCGATCCCTAGACCCTCTATAGGAATAGAAGGAGGCGCTGGAGGAGATGAATAAGACAACGTTTTCAAGAGCCGATATAGATGAGCCCTCCTGAGTTCAAGTGGATAAAAGCCACAAAACTATCTCAACAATTACACCCAAGTTTGTGGGGAGGCTATTTCCATGTCTCTTTCGATATTCATCTTGTTTCCATTTCTCAACTTTATATAATTTAAAAGACCAAACTGAAAACGAAAAAAAAAATTCATGCAATATTATTCATATGAACATATAAGAACCGGAACCATATAGACTCAATTATAAAACGACAAGAAACAAACACACAAGGAAATTAATAGTGAACAAGAGTAGTTCAAAAAAGACATTATCTAAGACTAAAACCAAAATCATATCGATCAGATAGGATTGAAGAAGCATGATTTGGATTTAGAGAAGCTCTTGAAGCTGCATATTGACGATCTACCATCCCCATTGAATTGATAGACAGGAAAGGGGAGGTGATAGCAGATTTAGCCACAAGCTCTTCAACTCTTTTGGTCATGTTCTTCTGAAGTTCCTCCATATAAATCTTCAACTGATGAAGCTCAAGCAATCCCATATTTTCGACGGGTCCAAGCCACCATGCTTCGGTTTCCCTAGCTTCTTTGTCCAACTGGTTTAATGCCGCAGCTCTCTTCCTTTCTATTTCCAACAAGTAGTGCACTTCTGTGTACTTTCTGTTAAGCTCACGAAGACTAGCTCCACGGTGAGCTTCCACAAGAGGCAATTCAACAGTTTCA
Organism: Hakea prostrata; assembly: GCF_041222555.1. Classification (NCBI taxonomy): domain Eukaryota; kingdom Viridiplantae; phylum Streptophyta; class Magnoliopsida; order Proteales; family Proteaceae; genus Hakea; species Hakea prostrata. The sequence goes on from NC_142602.1 coordinate 29,472,773, forward strand.
TGAGTTTCCCGTCGTGGATTAATAATGTTTTCATTGTTCTGCAGGAACTTTGCAATTGTAGATTCCACAGATGGGTGGCCAAAAGAGAACACCTTCCCTCCAGGAGAGAAAACAAGGACGACTATCTCGGCACCACAGAGAGTAGAAAGCTCGCTCGCTTTCTTGAATAGTCCTGATCTGCGTTTAGAGAATGTCACCTGTCGAGAAGCCTCACAGTTGATCCTTCTGATCTCAATCTTTTGCCGACCCTTGCTTTGTTTCTTTGTCATTTCTTTGAAAGAGAAACACTAGATAGATAGATAGATAGAAAGAAAGAGAAATTGTTCTTCTTTGATCTCAGATTCAAGCTAAAGATGGTGGGTGGATTTATAGGCCTTCTTTCCTTCAATATCATTTAATATCTCAAATATGTCTAAATATACTCAAATTTCGTTTGCCTTCATATCATTTAATTTCAATCTTTCAAGTATAAGCCAATATATAGGGAAGTTAAAGATTAAAAAATATTTGAAGAAATAAATTTCTTGGTTGGCTATCTTGTTCTCCAGTTACTTGAAATTTTCCATTACAAAGCTGATATTTATTTCCTTATTTTAGGGAGAATCTGAGGTTAGCCTTAATTTCACACAATCCAGCTAATCGTATTGATTAGCCTTCTAGTTATATGGAATAGAATTTGCTGGCTCGGATTTATTTCCTTAATAAATGTTGGCTTTTAGGGTAAAAATAATTGGTACTAGAAAATTAATGTCATAAATGATTAATAGAAAATTAATGTCATAAATGATTAATTAATATTGATTAATTACCAAGAGATTTTCTCTGTTAGATAGTTGGAAAAAATGTTGAGGCTTGAAAATTGCATGTATGTGGAGGTTCTTCCCCCAAAAAAAGAGCACAACAACCTAACTACGGATGGTCGATCTATTCTATTTCTAGATCCGCTAATATGGTAGCGGATAATCTAGCTAGAAATGCCCCAACTTTGGCAAGTAAGACAATATGGTCTATATTCGATTGCTAGCTTCTTGATGTATGTAATCAAGATCTCGTGCATCTACATATGAAGATGGGCTGCCAGTATTGATTCGGTTTGAGCCAGCAAGCTAAAGCACTACAGCTGCAACAGGATGAGATTTGACCAAGTTTTTCAAAATCCTAACCCTAATCTTACAAGGTTGAGCCAGGCTGAGCCAATTAAGTCGACCCTAGTGACCTAGTCAAACATTCAACCTAATTAGGGTCACCCTAGCCTAGCTTAACTTGACCCTCAAGGTCAAAAATTTGAACTCAAACAAGGTGGACCAAAACATATTGGGGTCATCAGATCAAACTTGCACCCACTACAAAGCGCAATAGTTAATTTACAATGTTGCAACCAGTTTGGAATACTAAAACAGTTTCTTTGCAAAATGTTTGTGAGGTTGCGAACACATTTTTTTGTAAATTTTGGACGTACCAATTTTACCAAAAAAAAAAGAGAGGCTAATATAAGTCCACAATGCTAGCTTTCACGAAACTAAGTATTACTATTTTTAGGCAAAATTATTGAGGATATATCCTTCTTAATAAGCTTAGCAAGGCGTACACCAAGATTCAACTCCAACAAAGTAAATTTCTTGAGTCTTAAGAACTATTGGAAGGAACATAAGTTTTTTGACTTCTAGTTTTGGATTGGTCATCAAGGGTATCTTTGAAATCGACAAAGTATCTGTACTGGTCTTACCATGTATAACATCCCTGTTGTAATGCCAAGAACAGAACTTGATGTACATGATTGACATATACAGGATAATTACAAAAGGATACTGTGATATCAAACAAGAAACTTCTAAAAACAAGGGGACCAAGGGTAGCAGCCAAGAGATGGTTGGGATTGTTAACCAAAGGAACCAGCGTGGGACACAAGAGAAGAGATTTCAGATTTGCAGGTTCGCGGTTGTAGCAGTGCGAAGCCCTTCATGGTATCCACTGAGCAAAACATAGCTGTCCTGAAACTAGCTGTCCAATCCTGGTAATGCAGCAGCTTCCAGTATACATAATACAAAAAATCCACCAACCTTCAGGCTCTGCAGGGGAATAATACCTGCAATAACAGTGCAGTTTTCGTAATTAAATTCCAATTTGGAGAAGAGGGAGGGTGCAGGTCTTGACTACAACAAGTATATGCAGTGATTAGGATTGGGTTTGTCATTTGAAAAGATTTTCTTATTACCAAGTTTCAAATATAATAGCAAGGTATCATTAAAACCAAGAAGATCCAAGAGAGTAATCTATTATCCCAGCCATGGTTGACACAAAATCTGGAAATAGAAATGCAGAAATGAGGCAAAACTAATATATAAAGGACAAAGTCCTAATGAACCTGCAGCACAGATGTGTGTAGATGTTATGATACTGGTTAAGGGTGGGGCCCTCATATAGGGTTTATTACAAGAAAGTGTGGGTTAGAATGTTTTAATGGAAAATAGACCAGGGTTAGTAAAGGTTTGTATGGTCATTATAGTAAGAGTCTTAGTATGTAAATGGATTAGGGTATGTCATGAGAGGGGAATGAAGAATGATATTTCCAATTCTAACTCTCTCTCACATCTGTGTTCGTCTTCTTCCCCAACCCCCTGTTCCTTCTAAGCTGCTGCTCTCTCCCTCTTAATTTCTTCTTTTCTCTAAGCACAAGATACAGGTTGGTATCAGTAGACTAGGAACAACACAGAACACATGCCATAAAGATTCCTCAATGTGCTTACAAAAATGCAGGTGGTGTCAGTATTAGTCCGATAATTAAGCAATGTGCAATTACCTTGAACACCAGAATGGATTGAAAAAAAAAAAAAAAGCTATATAAATCTAGAGTTTTAGTGTAGTATGGGTGAAAAAATAAATCCACTTGATTTTCGACTAGGTACAATCCAAAAATATCATTCTCTTGGGTTTGCGCAACCAAAAGGTTATTCCAAGAGTCTTCAGGAAGATAAAAACATTTGGGATTGTATCAAAATTTATGTAAAAAATGTAAGAAAAATGGAACAAGAGATCACAGTATGGAAGTAGGAACGTCTAGGCGCGTTACAACGTTGTTTTCCTTAAGACGTAATTCACCCTCACATCAAGGTGCTATGAAGTATTGCGAACCGTCTCCTGGATATAAAGAAGCCCAACTTTTAGTTGAATCTCCCGAGTTTTGCTAAGCACAAACAAAACTCAAGAACAGAGAAGACTTCAGAATTTTCGTATATCTTGCTGTTGTGATACTAGAAGGTATTTATAGGCATTGAGGTGCCTCTTCTAAACAGGTCATGACTCTGTTCGTATGGGTGCACCTCTCTGTAGGGATACGAATGCTGACATTCAAATATGAGCCGTTGGATCGTTCGGCTGCAAGATCTAACGGTTCAAATTGGACTATCAAAAAGATATTTATAGATCTACAATCTGCCGTTGATCAAAATACACGGTTCAAATTTTATCTCGCTCGAAGCAATGCAAGCGTGTGTATTAAGTGTGTGCGCCATAAACGCCTAAATAGCCCACGCCGCACTTGCGCGAACGCGCTTGAACGGTACACCGTCCTCGCTCATACCTGCACACGCATTGGCGTGTCTCATTATTATAAATCAAAGTTAATAGGTAGTACCTATTAATTAACCTAGATTCCGACACCTCAGTTTCCAATGTGGGACTATATAAAAAACATTTTGCTAAAATAAATTAAGGAAAGTTTTCCGCACTTACAAATCCAATAAAATTGAACATATATTATTTTATTATATTAAAAATAATACAACACCTTCAACTAGATACGTAAAGAACTCTGGGCCAAAAGATTTTCCAGTCCCTTTCCTTTTGCTTCTCCTTGGTTCTGCACTAGGTGTTTGAGACTCTTCATTTATATCTCTCACAGTTAAAGAACTTGTGGTCCTAGAGATGGAAGAGAATCTGGTTTCATCAAAAATGGCATCTCTTGACTCAATAATAGTGTTCAACTCTATTGAGTCATTAGGTTCAATAACCATGAACCGCTATGCTTTGTCATATCCTAAGAAAATGCACTCAGCACCTCTTTCACCTAGTTTCTTCCTTTTTGGTTTTGGAATTTTCACAATAGCTCTACAGCCTCAAATCCTAAGGTACACCAAATTTGGTTTTCGTTTCTTCCAAAGTTCATATGGGGTCTTTGGGCTCTTCTTGAAAGAAACCCTATTTAGTATATGACAGACTGTTAATAACGCTTCACCCCAGAAACCACTACTTAAACCAGAATAGGACATCATAGCATTCACCATTTCCATTATAGTCTTATTTTTCCTTTCTACCAAGTCATTTGGCTGAGAAGAATAAGGTGCTATAACCTCATGTACTATGCCTATAGTTTCAAAGTATTCAGGGTCATAGTATTCCCCACCCCTATCACTCCTAAAACATTTGATGGTTATCTTAAAAAAATTCTCAGACTCACTTTTAAATATTTTAAAATATTTCAAAACTTCATCTTTGGCATTCAAGAGATATACATAACAGAATTTGGAACAATCATCAATAAATGTTGTAAAGTATTTCTTTCCTCCTTGAGTAGGGGTACTGTGCACATCACAAACGTCACTATGTATCAAATCTAGAATGTTAGAATCTCTATTCACATTAGGAAAAGGCTTCCTAGTAATCTTAGTCAGCATGCATGTTTTGCAATTATCTACATCATGGTTAACTTTAGGAATCAAGTCTAGTTTAACCATATCATTCATTTTACGAAAATTCACATGCCCTAATCGACCATGCCATAAAGAAAACGAACCAAGCATGTAAGCAGAATTATTCACTTTATTCATTGAAACAGGATCAATGTTTAACTTAAACATACCCTCATACACATCCTTTCCCCACAAAGAAACCACCTTTGGTCAGAATAAATTTATCTGACTCAAATACAAATTTGAACCCAAATTTACTTAAAAGACTTGCAGACACAAGGTTCTTCCTAACTTCTGGGACATGGTAAACATCTATCAAAGTGTGGGTTTTTCCGGAAGTGAACTCAAGTTGCACTTTCCCTTTGCCTTTCACTCTAGCAGTGGAAGCATTTCTCATATAGAGAATACTCTCATCTTCTTCTGACTTATACTCAGAAAAGAAACTTATGTCATTACAAACATGTCTGGTAGCACCAGAGTTGACCCACCAAGAAGTATCAACACCAAGAACATTAGCTTTAGAAATCATAGCCACTAGGTTCTCCTTATGGTTGTTCTTTTCATCTGATTTATCTGATTTCTTTTTCAGAAGCCGACATTCCTTCTTGATATGATCCATCTTGCCACAGTGATAACAGGGACCCTTTTTCTTCGGATCAAACTTCTGTTTCTTGTTGGGATTATAACTCGAGCTCCCCTTCCTCTTCATTTTACCTTTGTCAGAATCTTTCTTCTCTTTAGGGTCTTTGCCTTCCTCCACTACAAGAACTTTAGAGGTATCAGTTCCATCACGGATTCTGTCATCTTCTTCAATCTGCATATCACTCTCTAGTTCTACAAGAGTGACATCTTCCTTCTTGTGTTTCAAACTTTTCCTATAGTCTTTCCAGGAGGGAGGCAGCTTGTCTAAAATGGTTGAGACAACAATGTTTTCATCCATTTTCATACCATGTTGAAAGAAATGATTGAGGATTTGTTTTATTTCAAAAAACTGTTCCATCACTTTTCTATTATCTACCATAGTGTATCGGAAAAACTTACTTATACGGAACTTCTTGCTCGTCGCATCTTCCACTCGATAGGTGTTCTGCAAAGTATCCCATATCTCTTTTGCAGATTGCTTCTCATGGTGCATGTCGAACAGAGTGTCAGACAAAGAATTGCAAATATGACCTTTGTAGCAGTAGTCATCAGTCTCCCACTTCTACTTATTTTGTGTCTCTGCGACTGTTTCGTTCTCCTTCTCTTATGGCTTGGGTGTCGTCAGTACATACACTACACTTAATTGACTCAACAGGAAATGCATCTTCTTCTGCCAGCACTTGAAGTTAGTTCCATCAAAACGATCCAACTTGATGATGTCCATCGCAAGTTGCTTCAGTGACTGTGCCATCTCAAAAAAGGAATTATGTCTTAAAAATTGTAAGAAAAACGGAACAAGAGATCACAATATGGAAGTAGGAACTTCTAGGCGTGTTACAACGTTGCTTTCCTTAAGATATAATTTGCCCTCACATCAAGGTGCTATGAGGTACTGCGAACTGTCTCCCAGGATACAAAGAAGCCCAACTTCAGTTAAATCTCCCAAGTTTTGTTAAGCACAGACAAAACTCAAGAAGCTAGAAGACTTCGGAATTTCCGTATATCTTGCTGTTGTGAAGCTAGAAGGTATTTATAGGCATTGAGGTGCCTCTTCTGAACAGGTCATGACTCTGTTCGTATGGATGCACCTCTCTGTAGGGATACGAATGCTGACATTCAAATATGAGCCGTTGGATCGTTCGGCCACACGATCTAACAGTTCAAATTGAACCATCAAAAAGATATTTATGGATCTACTTCCATCGCCCTAGATCTTCCGTTGATCAAAATACACGGTTCAGATCTGATCTCGCTCGAAGCGATGCAAGCGTGTGTGTGCCATAAAAGCCTAAACAGCCCACGCCGCGCGAGCGCGCTCGGACGATACACCGTCCTCGCTCATACACTGCACACGCATTGGCGTATCTCATTATTATAAATCAAAGTTAATAGGTAGTATTTATTATTAATTAACTTGGATTCCGACACCTCGGTTTCCAATGTGAGACTACATAAAAAACACTTTCCTAAAATAAATTAAGGAAAGTTTTCCGCACTTATAAATCCAATAAAATGAAACATATATTATTTTATTATATTAAAAATAATATAGCAAAAAAAATAAGAGAATAATCAAGGGAATTTCACGTATAGAGATTCAATACTGAATTGATTTGATCCATCTCATAATCCATATGGATTCCAAAATTGTTAATAGAAAGTAATTCTTTTAATTTTCAAAAGAATTTCGACCATCTGAGGATGAGTTTAAGCATTTGGCCGCCAGCTTCGTTGAAAAACGACCATCACGAGAGAAGATAAAATGGTAGGCATCAAGAGAGTCAGAGATGGGTGTGTTGGCAATACTGCCAGCAAAGTGGGAAGGTAGAACTCGAGATAACAAATCTCGATTCCAATGGTTATGCATCAGGGACTCTGGAACCAACGAGGGTTGATTATACTGTACAAAACAGAGGGTATAGTTTTAGTGGTGAGGTTCTGAATACAGGGGGTTAAACCAGAAAAAAAAATGGATTTATCATTTTCAATGACTTAGAAAATCCTTTCCTTAGGTCCTTAGGAACTTGTAAAGGTGATGGTTTAAATTAGGGGTGTAAATGGATAACCAAAATTCGCTTTCGCATCCACATCCATTTTAGGGATATCCGAATCCGTCCGATTACTAATAGGTAAGGGTATCAATACGGTACGGTATCGGTAATTCGATACGGTACGGTACTGTACTGCATTTCAAATCATCCAACCAAAACCGAATAAATTCAGTACGGTATGAAACGGTATTTTAAAAACGGTTTAAGTATGAAATCGGAACGGTTCGGTATATGGTACGGTACGAATTCGGTATAAAATCATATCACTTTGCTAATGAACCCTTATTTAGAAGAAGAAGAAGAAGAGATCTGATGAGAGTAGGCGCTGACTTTCTCATTGAACTTCTCGACATAGACCATCTAGTGTTACTGTTTAGATGTCATGATGTTGAAGTGGAACTTTATTTTTTATAAGATAAAGATTACTATATAAACTGTTCACAAGGCCATCAGTGAATTATACCTCATATCTTGCTACGTCTATAATTAAATTATGAGCAACATTAATTGTGGATCTGTCCAGCTTTAAAAATGTTACAAGTTTTAAACGCTTTTATAACAGTAGAAATTTGAGGAAGCTCTGAACTTTTAAAACCCAATAGAAGTTCCCAAGGGCCAAGGGTTTTCTGCTCACGTTTGCATCTGTTGTGAATCTGTTGGAATTTCCACGATAATGTGACCTAATTGAATGAGTTGTTGAACCTTTACTACATTACTCTTGCCTCTGCTTCTTAAATCTTCCATAGATCTTTAAAGATAAATCTCACGGCAACAAAAAAGTCCTTTAATTATTTCTATAGCGGAACAAATAAACATGTTCAAAGGCCTCCATGTATCCATTTATTCTACATAAATAACTATTCTTTTTTTCTGTTTTCTTATTACCAACAACCATTAGAACTCATTCATGTTGAACACCAGTAGTTCAATAAATTATAGGAAAAGACAATGAGTCCTTACCAAAAACGGTATTCATTACGGTTCGGTATTCGGTAATTCAATACGATATACGATATATACCGATGGTATACCGTCTGAAACCGAAACCGTACCGTACCGAATTCCAGAAAACCGTTTCAGTACATACTGTACCGATTTGAATCGGTACAGGTGCGGTTTTAAACGGCACGGTACGGTATGATTAAACGATTTCGGTACCATATTGACACCCTTACTAATAGGGTGCGGATATGGTAATACCCCTTTCTTACCGGTTATTATCCATCCAATTTAATTATCCGATTAATCACTTATTTGGATTTATTTTTCTTATTTGTTTAGATCTTTTACTTGAGATATGTGACTATTTTCTAGATTTTCTATTAAAATAACTACCAAAATGGCTAAATTCTTAAATTTCAAACTTAGTCCTCACAGATAAAATGGCAAAGATGTTAACAAATAGTCAATAAAACTTAAATTCAACTTGTATTCATACCCATTTAGAAGAATCTACTTAAGAAAATAAAAACTATCCGACCAAGGAAAATATTTCGGTCGAAACTAGAATTTTGATCTTGAAAAATGCAAAAATTTCAATGTTTCGGTCGAAATTAGTGATTTTTTTTCTGGAAATTCAAACTTCAATTTCGGGCCTCATATGGACTAAAAATGATTTGAATTCTTGCATACTACCTATTTCAAGCATAATAAACACTATAAAACTACTAGTTTACAAAAAAAAAAAACCATTAAAAATGTAACATTCAACTATATACTACATATGAGAAGAAGCGAGAATGTTACCAATTACAAGTCTACTCTATTCCATGTCTCCCTCTTCCGTCTGCACCCCATAAAATGACAATACAAGTCCCATGATGTTTGCCCCATATAGTTGTCGACGTAGTTGGCAACTACAGCTCTGTACGTGGTCTCATCCACACGCTTAAGATTTCCTGATGATGGGAAGTTCTAAATCTTCAGATAAGGAAATGGCTCAATTGCATATGGAAAGGTTGGTGCTGGTTGTGGTGTAGAGTGGAAGATCTGCTCAACAAATGAATGAACACCTTGTTTGTCAGCATAAGGTCTATATTGACAATAAGGTTCCAATGGCTAGCTCCAATAGATGACAGTGGGAGGGACACCATAAGGCTCCACTAGTGGCTGACCCTGAATCTGATAGCCAGGAGGGACACCATATGGTCCATAACCATAAGCTCCATAAGTCGACCTAGTAAAACCAATACTCTCCACAGCAGTATCATATGAGGACTATGCAGGCCCATGCCATCCAGATCCTCTGAAGGTGGAGTCTCTGGAATCATCTATGCTCATCGATCTCATAGATCCCACCAAGCTCTCGGCATCAACTGGACGGTAGGACCCATATGATGGGGTGTCCTCTGTGTTATAGTCATGTCGTCTCCCCTTCCCCTTCCTCGAATATGTAGAGGAAACATTTTTTCCTCGAGATGTAGCTCCAGTAGGGTCTGAATCCTGTGTTGCGTGGGTGAACTAACTCTAGCCTATGAATCTCGGTGGTCGTCCTCCCCCCTTGACTCTCACGTACTACTGGTGCTGGTGATGGTGCTGGTGATGGTGCTGGTGGTGGTGGTCTGTCCCTAGGATCAGTTGAATCCTGATCACAAGGTCCAACACTCTCCTCATCCCCTCTATCATCATTATCATCATCATCATTGTCATCATCATCACCATTGTCATCATCGTCGGAGGCCTGAGTCATTTCATCCTCAGTGTCGGACAAGACAATCAATTCCTCACTCTGGGTGGATGCACTAAGGTGTGGCACGAAGGGATGGGTGGGCGTTGCATCTGCACTCCCCTCCTGGGCCATGAAGTCCTTCACATCAGCCCCCATCTCCCTTGCAATCTGTCTACTAGGACAACCTCCCTCCTCATCCAGCAATGGCTCTCCACTATCCCTGATCTAGTCAATTACTGGGTTATCATCATCCATCTCAAATATTTCGGCCAACTCGATATTGTTATTCTCTCTATCCATCCCCTATCTAATATGATCCTACCTCAATCTCATATTATAGCGTAAGTAGACAAGGTCCTCTAGACTCTTCACACCCAATTGGTTGCACCTCTTTGAGTAGATTAGGCTGAAGGTACTCCAATTTCGCTCACAAGCAGTGGCAGAACATTTTTGGGAGAGCACTTTGCTTGCAATCATACTCAAGTGGGGTGAGTCACGTCCAAATTGCAACCACCATTCAGCTACAACAAACATAGACTCCAATTCATTTCAATACTTTCAATACTTAAATAACTAAGTTAAAGATAGAATATAATAATTAAATATATAATGAATGAACTTACCCCCAGGTGGATTCCCGTCCTAATACGGCTACGGAACGACCGAAGCTCCCAGTGGCATCCCTAAATGTCTTTATCTAATATGTAAAGAAAAAAAAAAACAATAACTAGGATAACTTAGAATAAAACTATGAATTGTGAATATCAAATCACTATCTCACCTCCACTAGGATGATTGCTTGTTTAGATGGATCTGTTCCAACTTCTCCACTACAGTTTGGACAGCATCCATCAAATCTTGCCTCATCCCAAGATTGTCCTTGTAATGGTACTTGGGATTTAAATAGCATGCTATGTAAGAAAAAGTATGTCATAAAAGGAAATAATTAAAACTTAATAGTGTAATAACATAATGAAAATTAAATTGAATCCTAGACTTAACAACTCACCAACCTTATGTTGTGTATGCTGCAACATAGACTCTCATCTAACTTGGATGATGCTAAGGACTTTCTTGTTGCCGTGTGGGTAGACTTGAGCAACATGCTGCTTTCATTCTGTTACACCCCACCCAGCCGGATTCGGTCATATCCGAATACCCGTGGGGGTGATACACTACAAGACTAAGGCTCAGTGATAAATCCACACAAACATATGATATAGCATAATCCAAGGACGAGAATAAATCAAGTTTAAATAATAATCTGAAATATTAATGTTTACAATCATCCATATCTGAAGTTAATCAAAATAAATATCAAAGTTGAAAGAAAAGAAGAATTTGTTCACAGTGGAAATAACTAAGTATCCTGGCAGAAGATGCCAGCCCTTCTCAAAAGATATAAGTGTATAAATAGAAAACAGTGTCATAAATGACACTAAAAATCCCAGAGCATGGTGAGGTCTCTACTGGAGTCAAGCTCCATAGGAGCAGTCCTAGCATGGGCACGAAGCTTCATGCGCATCCACTTCCTCTCCAATTGCTCCTTCATGATAATCTCCTGGCGACGGATCCTCCATTTGAATGTGGTCCTCATAACCTATACAATAGTCTAAAGAAATATACATATAAATGAATGAGTTCAACAGAACTCAATGAGGTCAATTCAACAATCATGTCATGCATTCGTTCAAAAATCCCACGTCACACATATAAGATAATAATGAAATCAATGATAATGATACAATAAATGAATGGTTATGATGTTATGTTCCTAACTCTATCATGTAGTCTCTATAGTAGACAACATTAAGTTAAACACCAATCTCCTCTGGGTGGTCTTAGCCACTCTCCCTCATGACTCTTAATCACGTCTTTTGGGTTCTCTGAAGTAGTTGGGTAAGGTCATGCCAATCCATGGTTGGGGGTATAGGTCACCACTCTCTCACATCACCATTTAGCTAAAGATTTGGCGCATGTCAAGGACAACTCAAGGCCCAATGCATAGTCATATGATCTCACACTACATATGGTCCGGATATCTCCCCTCATACCTAGTGCCCTTTTGGTTCGATATCCTTTTCCACCTAGGAATGGTATCCTTAACAGGAAGCATCTTTTGGATTCCATTCCTTAAACCAATGTCAACCATATATAATGGACAAAATGCTCTCCATGTCCTCTCACAGGTTGGTTACCGATCTTCAACGCTCAAGAGCCCTTATCTATTATATGCAATTTTACCATTCTATGATGAAGTGGGCCTGTTCAGCACTCATATGAACTAGCCACTGACATCACGGGTTAATCGGCTTCCATACCCTTACCAAAAGGGTAGTAGCACTCACAGGGTCATCTAGCCCAACACTTCTAAACACCTAGTATTCATGTACCTAGGTCTATATGCACATTCATATAAGGTCACTAGGGTAATGGGCGAACCCACAACCCTAGTTGGTAAGTAAAAATAAGAGGAACCAAGTCTCAAACCGATCCCACACATTCTCATATCATCAACCACAAGATTCGAAAAGAAATAAAATCAATCATACATTCTTACCTTTCATTCGTGCAAAGTCACACACAATCACATACTAATAGGTATCAAAATAAAGCAAGATAACAATAATGAAATTGAAATAACATTATCAAACTTACAACACATGGTTAAGTATATTCCTCACTTTTTGAGTTAATTATGCTCTCAAAAGTCCCACAAATCACACCCAAGATTATGTAATTATGCTCAAAATTACCTTAGTTACATGAGGGAAAGAGTAAGTATTAATTGGGAATCAATTAGGGTTCAAAAGAGGTCCAAAATACACTTCCCGAACATGACCGGTTGAATGGCCGGTTGCATAGGCTTACAGGACCGGTTGAACGACCGCTCACCCCACCATCAACCTAGTTTCGGGCAAAAATCCATATTTCACCTTCGATTAGAAAACAGATTGAAGCGAAACTTTGGGGTCCTAATTACCAGTAATGGGGTCCTAAAAGTACCCACAATTCATCCCAACTAGGCCTCAAATGAAAAGCTCCAAATTGGCTCTCATGAGTGTTCGCAAGAGTCTCTGAGAAGTTCAAAGCGAAATCGATCGCAACGAATGGCATAAACATCTCTCAAAACAATGGAAAGCAGAAAGTGGAGTAAAAGAAAGCATTCATTACTACTTATTAACTCCAACTACCCAAAACCTATCATTCAATGATGAAAATTTATCATTAACTAGGTTTAGAGAAGAGAGGTTGAAGAACACTCACATTTCTTAGCATTTCCGCGATGATTCGAGTCTCAAAGCAATGCTAGGTGGATGGAATTCGGAATTTCCCTTGGTTTCCTCTTCTCTCCAAGCCTCAGCCCCATTCTAGCATTAGAAAATACATTCTAAGGTGAGTGGAGGCATAAAATAGGGTTTTTTAACCTATTTTTCCTAAACTGCCCCGAATCTGAGAATGGGCAGTCGACCCAGACCAATCAACCGGCCCTTGGTTGACCCCTCAACCAAGGTCCGATTCCTGTGTTTTTCGGCTTGAAAGAAAGGTCTTTTAAGTACCTACGTTTGGGTATACTTACCTCGTCATTTGGATTCTCCTTCATCAATTTTTGGATGTACCAAAGTCGCTTTTTAATCCCTTCGTGATTGACTTTCTCTCTCCTCTTAAACTCTAGAAGAGTAGTCAAGTCATCACTGAGGTCACCACTACCATTGGGTCCATTTTTGAACCTTTAGGCTCCACTCAAATGGCCCATAGTTGTTGCCTACTCGATTTTCGGGTTCGCAATCCTGAAACCATGGGTTAAAGGGTTAGAAATCCGGGGGATTTCCCACATCCTATCTACTGCAGCCCATATGTGTGGTAGAGCACGTCTTTTTTGTTGATCTACCATCCTCAAAACATGCACCACAGGCTCAAGCATCTTCACCATTATCCTCACATTATGCCAGAAAGTCTCATCAAGTATGGTCAACTGTGCTCTCCGTCCTCCTATGGATGAAGAACCCTCCCAAGTAAACCATTGCTCTTATGCAAACATACTCCTAAAGCCAGTCTTCCTACTTTTAAAGCTCTGCAGTACTATCCAATTGGTAGCAAATCTGGTTATGTCTGGCCTCACTAAGTCACCATGACACTTGTCCCTCATCATCTTTAATGCATAGGTGTGGTTATAGATGAAGGTGCTAACTTGTCGAGCTTGCTCCATGGTCTTCTTCACAAGCTTGACCTTTCTGATGTCCTTTAGCATTAAGTCAGTACAGTGAGTAGCACATGGAGTTCAAAGAGCCTATATCTATCCATCCATCAAGGCATCAATACAAAGTTATAAAGTGTACATGTAATGTAAATATATGTATTAAAAATGAAAATTAGTACTATATGTTTTGATACCTGGAGTTCCCATGCATCTTCAACCTAGTTTTCTTGTAGTTGGAGCCATTAGTCACAATTTGGATCACATTCTCCACTCCAACCTCCTTCCCCACTTGCTTTAATAATTTATAAATGTATTTTGCATCCTTCTTCTCACCGAATGCATCTACTGACTTGAGGAACACTATCCTCCCATCTCAATTCAACATGAAATTGATGATGGATTGTCTAGTGGGACCAGACCAACCATCACAATCACTCCATAATGAGCCCACATGGGCTTTAATTCATTAATATACTCATTTAACTCCTCCTTATGCTTTGGCAAATAGACATTATATATCCCATATGGAGTGGGTGTGAAATCCCGCTCAAACCCTAATCTAAAAATTTATATGTAGGTCCGAAGACCCAAAGTGAAGGAAGAAGACAGTTGTGGGCCATCTCAATTGAACCCATTAGGTCTGACCTAGAACCCTTGGAGGCAAATGATGAAGATTCCAATATGGAAACCCCGAGTGAGTTTGGAAGATGATGTGATTAGAATGAAGTTTGGCTAGAAAGGCAGACCAAGATTACAGTGATGACAGCTTTGGAAGGTCCTATAAAGTCAGGTAAGACCCTTTCTAAAGTTGGTGAAGGACCCAGGTGAAGGACCGAGGTGAAGCTTGTGGCCATCGGAGAGTGGCCATCGAAGACCAAAAATCTGATTTTTGGCCTTACTGTCAGGCTTGGTCACTTACCTTTGGTTGCTTTAAGCCACCAACAGAGTCAGTGACAGCAGCTTTTCTCTGTTTTGCTTCCGTTTCTTCCCCGATCGTTAGGGTTTGTTCCTTATGTTCTATACATATTTGTTTAGGGTTATTTTGGTGATTTTGGGCTTGCCCTTTGATCCCTTTCTCGAAGTTTACGAATCGAATTCAAGGTGAGTACGTTCACTCACAATTGACATTATTGCATTCTATATGTTGTTAGATCTTGTTCGCATATGATAGCTATTGTCTTAGATCTTTTTCTATATTGTTTTACTTATGTAATTACAATATGCTTGTCATTATGTGAATTACATGCTTGTATTGAATATGAATGATGGGATTGTAAGTTGGATCGTGCTATGATATTTATGGAATCATGATGTGATGTGATTGCCTAAGTTGTGATTGGGGAATGGGGAATGCCCTTTTGACATTTTTGTTATTGGACACCAGTGGAGGTGGTATGTGATGCATTCCAATGGGGCCCCTTGGTGTTTTCCCTGATTACTGGTTGACATACTTAGGGCATGTCTAGCAGTATTTGGCTAGGGAAAACCCTATCATATCTGACCCTATCAGAAGTGCTATTGAGATCGAGTGACTCGTGGCAGCAATAGGGATTGGTGGGCGCTGAAGACCGGTAACCAACCATGAGAATACACAATCACATTGTGGGTGTAAAACCCAGCCCTAACCTTGACCCGGAAAGCTTGTTATTTGTAGGTCCAGTGACCCGAAGTAAAGTAAGAAGTCAGCTTTGGGCCATCCCAGTGGAGGACTTGGTATCTGGCTTTGAATCCATGAGAGTTGATGATGAGGTTCTATTTATGGAAACTGAATCTTGATGAAGATCGGATTAGTTGATGGACTTGGAGTGCTCTCTATCATGGTTTGAAGGCATTTCTACCTATTAGATAAGTCACTTGATATGTGTGCAAAACCCCTTTAGGATTGGATTTGATCTGGGTCTTCAATTCCCTGTTTAGGAGTTGCTGAACTGATTGGTCGACTGATTGATCGACTGGACCAGTCGACCAATGGGTTCTGTCTTTGGCAATTAGGTCTTGCTTGCTCTATTTAAGTCCAATCTCGAGTCTACTTCGTATTTTCTGCCTCCAAACTCTTTGGAACGAACCAAAGACCTCTGCAAGTCATCTCCCTTGCATCCTTGGTGTTTATCTTGACGGATCTTCGTCAAAACTCTTCCTCTTGCATCAAAGGTATGTCTACACTCTCTTCTTCTCCTCCATCTCTGTTTTTCTTTCCTTTTTGAGTTGAGACAGTAGAGGAGATGCTGCATTCTCTGTTGCAAACATCTCTGGACTTGTCTCTCATGATCTTCCTAAGGATTAATGGCTAATGCAATGATCTTAACCATGATCATTGCAAGCTTTTGAAGGAATCATGATCAAATCATGATCTTGTCTTTGTTCATCTTTTGATTTAAATTCTGATCTTCTTAGATCTACTATATTGATCATGTTAGTAGTCAATTGCTGTGTTTTCTTTACATGATCCATGATCTATCAATCTCTAGTTGTTTCTCTTCTACCATACCATGCTTTCTTCAGGAATCATGATAGTTACATCTATGGTAGGTTTTGTTTCCTTATTTAGATTTATGCTCTTAGGTCTATTTTCTTGAAGATCTAAGTATGCCTTCCATGATATCTTTATCTGAATCAATGATTCATTCTCCTATTGTTCTTGTCTATGATTTCTATCTTGAATTCTTCAAGAACCATGATTGATCTAATTATGGTAACTTTTTGTTTCCTAATTTGTATCTTGAAGACTTGATTCGATTAGTGTTTTGAGGTCCCCTATATGTTAGGATACTACTAATGTAGTTTACCCCTTGATTAGTACCCTTTTGAACCACCAAATTCGGATCTTATATCTTAAAACTCTGATTTTGTAGGCTACTGTCTTCATTGGTCGACTGGGGCAGTAGACCAATCCAATCGACCAATGAGTACAAAGCAACTCCGCATTTGGTCTGTTTTGGATGTTTTGGTATCTTTTCTGTTAGGGATCTTTCCTAATATGTTGTATACACTTGTTTAGGACCTTCTTCTCAAGTTTGTCAAGATCTTACTTGATTTCTTAGGATTCCTTTGCAAGTTATAAAAGGTAAGGATGGTTACTTCTTTAACAACATAAATTGCATATCTTAGTTTCTATATTTGAATCTTGTTAATTTATTTCTTTAATTAGATTCTTATAATGTGATACTATTGTGGTACTGTCTTGATATCAGTAGCATTACTTATTTATATTGAATTGACTCATGTATGATTTACTTACCAGTTATATACAAGTTGATTGTAATTATTGATTTCTTTCCATATATGAAGTTACCATATATGTGATGTTATGAATTGATGCTTGTGTATGCTTAAGTATGGTTTGGAAAGGAGAGGTGTCCTTTTGACACTTCTGTCCTTGGACTACTACGGGAATATTATGGGATGTTTCCGGAGATGCCCTCTGGACACCTTCCTAAACTGTTGAATGACATATCTAGGACTGTCTAGTAGTGTTTGGCTAGGATGTCCCGTTATGTCAGACCTTAATCGGAGGGGTATTGAGACCGAACGACCCGTGGTAGCAATGGGGATTCATGGGCGCTCAAGACCGGTAACCAACCCGTGAGAGGACAGGAATCACATTGTGGGGGCCATTTATTGGTAGGGTTGCATATGGATAGACTTGGGCTCACGGGCGCTCAAGACCGGTAACCAACCCGTGAGAGGACGTGAGAGCTTCCCGTTTACCATATGTGGATAACCGAGAGGGTTGATGAGTCCGTAGTCGGGGACTATGAGGACTCTAGTGTGAAGGATACCGGAAAGGATCGTCAGGGACGAGGAATGGACGTATCTGGATCTGACTTGATGCAACTAAGTAGAAGACTTGCATTTGGCTAGGCTTTACCCTGACATGCGCCGGTACTTAGACCAATGGTTATGTGAGAGAGTGGTGACCTATACCCCCAGCCATGGAATGTCCCGAGGGATGCCGGACCCATTACCAACTGATGATGAGTGATTGAGACTTTCCTAAAGAAGTACGGTGCTATGACTTAAAGCATGTCTGCCAATAGAGACCAGCATATATAGAGTTAGATTCATACATTCATTGTTTGTCTCATACCATATTGCATCTATGTTTGTTTTGTAATCCCGCCATTTATGTTATTATGGATTTAATCGCCTTATACGAGTTTCTTTGAAACTCATTCCTTTATTGTACAATGTTTGTTAGACTATTCTACGGGTTCCGAATATCATGACTGCTCGTATGAAGAAGCGCAAGGAGAAGAGGCATATCTCCAGGAAGGTGATTGCGGTTACGACAATTACGCTGAAGATCCCGCGAGTGGTTATGCTCCGTACGATGCTTAGTCCGACCATAGAGTGGAAGCGCCCTTGTGCCATTTATGAGATTTATACTTATAGGGATATTGTCTATAAGATTGAGAACAATTTAGTTACCTATTGTACCTGCTATTGGGATTAGATTCTATCCTGTTTCTTCTCTTTTAGAACTACTTTTCCGCTAGTTGTAGAGTGGGATTTCGCCTCACTTTACTTATCTGTTTTAGACACTCTGATTATATTTAGTACTCTGATTTATATATGATCCATTCTCTCCTTATTTGGATCTATGGTTTATCTTTCGCACTTCGATTATTATTGTTCATGATTATGTTATTGTTTATGTGGGAGGTTGATTACTCGATACCTGATCTTCGGGCTGTGGATCACACTCTCGGGTATGCCAGATAGGATACCGGCTGGGAGGATGTGACAGTGGGGGCCATTCATTGGTAGGGTTGCATATAGTAAGCTTGGGCTCGTGGGCGCCCAATAATGCAAGAGGCATGAGGGGACACAAGAGCTTCTTATTTATTATTTTTGGATGACCAATAGGGTTAAGAGTCTACGTTGCCAAGAGGGAGAAGGTGACCCTAGGGGGAAGGATACCGGAAAGGATCGTGAGAGGCAAGAAATAGAAGTATCTGACCCCAAGTAGATGTGACTCAGTAGATGACTTGCATTGGGCTAGGTATAACCTTGACACGCGCCAATACTCATGCCAATGGTGGTGAGTGATAGTGATGACCTAAACCTCAACCATGGAAAGTCCGAGAAGGATGCCCTAACCCAACTACCGCAAAGAACCCACTAGACCAAGAGGGTTGAGGGAAGAGTGACTGAGACCTACCCTGAGGAGTATGGTGATTTATCTTAATGCGTGACTGTCAATAGAGACCAGCATATATAGAGTTAGAAGCATACTTGCATATTGTTTCATATCATTTGCATTTGGGCCTTGTTCTTGTTCTTGAGATTGTGATTGTCATAAACTGCTTGTTGAGTTCTTTTGAGCTCACCCTCCGGGGGACATGTTTTCTTTAGATTTTGTTGTAGGTACTGATGATTGCAAGATCCCGAACTACGAGGCCACTGCTTGTGACTCATATGGTTTCCAAGATGCTGACGACTATGAGCATACAGTGAAGCATACCCGTATGATGAGGGAGCGTACAAGAATTAGCCGAATCTTAAGGCTTGAATGTCCCATACTGGAGTCGAGGACATCTGAGTCCAGACCTTGTTTGTTGGATATAGATACTCGTTTTGTTTAGTTTTAGAATGATTCTTAGTTTCCTTTATTGTTCTCAGCTGTAATTCATTAGAGATTCGATCTACCTTCCGCATTGGTTTTAGAGTTTATTTCCACTATACTCTTTACCTGATCTTGTTTATTCCGCACTTTGATATTCTTTTGTGATCCTTCTGAGATCCCTTCTTGATTGTTTCTTAATTTACTTTAATACAATGATTTGTTCTTGTTCTTGATTAATATGATCACCCTAAACTTGATCTTCGAGGTGTGGATCACACCTCCAGGTATTCTAGTTAGGGTACCCGCTAGGGGGATGTGACAGTGGGTCCCTAACACCACTCCTAGCCCTGCCTATCTCCTCAATCATATCCCGATAGTAGGGCCCTTCGACTGTATGTGCTAGAATACTCTAGTAATAAGCCCATTTGGAGAAAGCCATCCCCACTTTTTCCTTCACACTCCCCCATAAGTGCTTCAACTTTCTCTGCTTTTGCTCAGGCCTCCTAAATAGGGTCGGATCATTGTGAAGAATCTCTAGATCCGAATCTGTAGGATGTGCTGATAAAGCTCGACCTCTTGTTGAGGCCTGTAAGATAGGAACCTCCTGTCTCACACTCTAACTCCTCCTCATAGGGACTTGGGAGCTTTCTGTGCCTCCCATACCTGCTAGCTCTCTAGAGGACTCACAACCCATAGACCTCTGTTGCCTCCTCATGTCATCAACCCTTTGCTGCTCCCTACTCATCATCATCGCCCTCCTGATCTGTTCGGCCTATAGGTCAGGGTCACATCCATACTATCCTGGCTCCTCTAGATCATAATCCTCGGGCTCTCGAAGGTCATCTAGGCATGCATCCTTGAACTCCTCCTTCTGTGTTCTCTTCTCTTTCCTCTTTTGTTTTCTCCCACTAATATATGAGGTCATTGCCTTCTTGACCTTTGAGGGCACCTTTTGGCACCCTACTACATCCATGTTTCCACAAGCTAGATGCACCTTCAGTCTAGTGGCCCTACCTCCTCCAATTTATTTCTTGCACTAATAACACTCGTTCTTCCTCCTATCAGTTGTCAATGGCCTCCCGTGTTGCCAAACTATGTATGACATCTTTGAAAAAAAGTGCCTGATACAAGAAATACACACTAAGTGAAAAGCTCCACAATATGCTCAAAAAATTCCATACATGTTTATAATAATAACCTCCTATTTTTAAATACAAAAAAAAAAAAAAAGGTATTTTTTAATATAAAAGCTCCACAACATGCTTCAAAAATTGCATACATGCCTCCACTAATACTCTCCTATTTTTAAATTTAAAACATACATTAATTAGTTTTCTTTAATATTTAAATACTTTTAAAATTATTTAAATATATATAAAATATAGTAAAAATAGATAATAACAGAAAGAAAAAAAATTGATTTGATTCAACACCATCACAACAATATGGTGTCTCAACTCTCACACATAATTTACCAAAAAAAATTTAATAACAAAAAAATTAAGAAATAAAAAAATAGTAGGAAGAACCAAAAATTAATTTTGACATTACAACTTCATACTCAACACTCTAAAGTAACATACTTAAATTTAGAAGCAATCCAAGAAGATTTAAGACACAAACAAAACACAAATAAAAAATGAGGAAATTAGTTACTCACCTTGCAAGATTTGAAAAAATCTACAAATGGAGGACCAAATCTAGTGCTTGAATGAAATGAAGTTGTAGAAATTACGTCAAAAGAGGGATGAAAGCAAGAGAAAAAAAATGAAAATAAAAATAAAAAAAGGGTCGACATCAGAGAGGCGATAGGGGTCGAAATGATGATATGTTGAAATAACGATCGAAAACATTTATTTTTGTAACTGCACAAATATCGTTTCGGTGCGATAAGATACGAAATATCATGTCGTATCGATTGATACGATACATTTTGTGTTCCTATCCTTGCATTTCATTTCGTTTTTGAAAATTACAGACATTTCGACCGAAATTGTCGAAATTTCGATCAAATTTTCTTCTATGTATCCAACTATCATCCGAATCTGACTGAATCCATTCGAAAACCGATAGAATATTAACCGAATTCGTCCGAATATAATAGAATACGGATATGGTATTACCGCCATCCGGTAAGAATCCGATCCATTTACACCCCTGGTTGAAATTGCATGGTACATGAGTATCATTCCTCAGAACGAACACAGAAGAATAGGGACACCCTCTTGTAGCGTTATTGTCTCTGGGTTTTGGATTCAAGAGTTTTTTTTTGTTTAGTAATTAACAGTTGGATGATTGGATTTTACGCTGGTGTACAAGGAAAACTCAAGTGGGTGGAATCAGAAGTTAGTAACGGCACCTTAAAAGAAAGAAAGAATGGAGCCATGCTTCTACATCTTCCTGTTTACTTTTTAAATGTCATCTTCTCAATTTGATTATGTTCTTCAATCTCTCCCCGGAATTGACGATCAATCTTTCGATGTTCTGAGGATTAAATCTTTGTAAGAATCTTCAAATTTATCATGAGAAACTCAGCATCGAGAATCAAAATGAAAATCCTTGGAATGAGTTATACCATCCAAACCCCCTTCTGATTTCCCAAGTAGAATCTCAATCGGAAAGGTCAAGAGTCCAGTAGAAGTAGAGAGTGGAAATTTTTCCCCAGGGGGGTAAAATGGAGAGTGGTATTAGATAGTAGCTAATCAAGCTTCCTTGGATTCAACAAAACAGGAATCTTGAAGGAGATTGGATGAGGATTTGAGCAGAGACTGGAATGGAGAAATCAATGATTTTCACTGGGTAAAGCACTGGATTTATTTAAACCTTCCCCAAAGGTGCTAGTGATAGATGCTCGTATCAGCAAAGTACCTTAACTTTATGGTACCAGGATTCCTGAAGCAATGTGATAGGTACCCAAGTTCTAACAGCAGAACTGCTGTTGCTAAACTTCAAGTTTGTTTGGATTGAATCAGATTTGATGTAGTGTTAAAAGGAAAATATAGGAGAGTTGAAAGAAAGAAAGAAATAGAACTCAAAACTGGTGTCAAGTCCTCTAACTCCGACAGGAGCCTGTCAGCCAACACTCATCTGAATTCTCCGATCCCCCTCACAACTCCTCCGCTCTCTCCTTAACCAGAATTGCACTCCCCTGTCCAACCATTTCCCACTCAGAATCAGTTATTTGCAGATTGTCCCAAAAGGCCTATTCTGCCTCTCTGTGTATAAATACATTTTATTAGGGGTTTATTAATACTCCCCCCCCCCCCCCCCCCCCCCCCCCACGAGTCACTCTTTGTCCTCAAGGTGAAATTCTGAGTAAAGCTGTGCCACCTCACAGAAATTTTCCCAAGTATTTTCAGATCGAGGTAAAGATCTACTGGATGAGGACCTCAAGATCTCCTGTTGCTGAATACCGAGTGGCAAGCAATGCTTCGGGATAAAGCTGTAACTCCCAGTCGTCCGCTAGGCACGGTGGCAATGGCTGAGCTGGAGTATGAGGACCAATCATTGTCTTGAGTTGGGATACATGAAACACTGGGTGAACTTTAGAGTTAGGTGGTAGCTGAGGTGGTAGCTGCAGCTTGTAAGCGACCTTTCCCACCAGTTTAACTATTTGATAGGGGTTACATAGAACTTGGGGCTCAGCCTCTCATCGGGTCTCTTCAGCAGGTTCCGGAATCAGAAAGGCTGAATGCATAAGAAGACCTGATCTTTCAACTTCAAAGTGTACCTCTCTTCACTGTTCATCAGCATATCGTTTCATCAGGTCTTGAGCTCTAAGGAGGTTTGCCTTCAACTCATCCAATATGTAATTCTGCTGCTGTAAGTATTCATCGACCTTCGAGCTGTGAGCTTCCCATCGGTACAACACCAGTGGCTCCCTCCGTATACAGCTTGTGTCATCTTGGTTGCGCCATGGAACGTTATATCATACCAATCCTCGGAGCCGGATCGCAAACAATGGAACTTTTGATCAACTACCCGAAACCAAGAAATATGTCTTGTTTTCCCACTGAATGAAAACCGAGACTTTTCACCGCTTCCTGAAAAGTGATATCTGACCTCCCAATCAAAAAATAGGGAAAGTACTGCTTCCAGAGAGTACTGCTTACATGACTAGGTGATACTCAGCCCAAGGAAGCCACTTACACCAGTCCTTTGGTTTCCCCATGCAGAAGCAGCGTAAGTAAGTCCCTAAGGTGTGATTTACAAATTTGGTTTGGCCATCCATTTGGGGGTGAAAAGCACTGCCGAACTTCAGTTCTGTCCCATAGAGGCAGAATAATTCAGTCAAAAAATGACTAAGGAATACCCAGTCCCCATCTGAAACAATTGTCCGTGGAATGCCATGTAATGGTACCCTCTCTTTGCTGAACAATAGAGGAACATCTTTAGCTGAGTAAAGGTGGGCTGAAGCCATTAAATGGGCATACTTAGTCAACCTGTCAACTACAATCATTATTGAGTCTCCCCCCCCCCCCCCCTCTCTTGTCTTGGGCAATCCCCTTATGAAGTCCATACTAACATCTTCCCAAATTTGTTCAGGAGTGGGCAAGGGTACTAATAAACCTCCAGGAAACATGGTTTGGTGCTTACGGCATTGACAAGCATCACAAGCTGCGACAAAGGCCCTGACCGCTGTCTTCATTCCAATCCAGTAAACTAGAGATGCAATTCTTCCATATGTGTGTAAGAACCCTGAATGTCCTCCAAAGGGTGTGGAATGGAATTCTGCGAGGATGGTGGGGATGAAGGCAGAATCTTCGGCTACACCAGCCGCCCCTTTAAAGTAAGGTCCCTTCTCGCAACCGGAAGTTTGGACGTGCAGTCGTCCCTTGCATCAGATCTGTATTATCTTTTTGTACTTCGCGTGGTTTCAGATTTCCACATTGATCTTCTCTCCTTCACTCCAACAAACAGTAGTGAATGAGCATAGGTGGAGCTCGCTGTCCGCACGTCTGGAGAGGGCATCACCACCTTGTTTTCTCCCCTGGGTGTGTAGATGATCTCAAAGTCAAACCCCATGGGTTTTATTATCCACTTCTGCTGGTCTTATCCTAATATTTTCTGTTCAAGGAGAAATTTTAGACTTTTTTTTTAATCTGTCCTGGCCTCAAAATGTCATCCCATCAGATAATGTTGCCACTTTTTCATATACTGATTCAGATCTTGCTCTCACACCGAGCGCTTGGCTCCAATAGGCTATCGGCCTTTCTTCTTGCATTAATGCATCCCCCAACCCAGTGCTGGACACGTCTGTCTCAACCAGATATTCCTCAGTGAAATCAGGCATTACCAAGACTATGATTGTAGTCATTGCGGTCTTAAGTGCATCAAAGGTTGCTTGAGTGTCCTGGGTCCATTAGAAAGAGTCCTTCTTCAGCAGTTGCGTGAGTGGCGCTGCTAATTTTTCATATCACGATGGCCCATTCTGCCCCTGTATAAATGCTTTTTATTAGGGGTTTATCACAATAGATCTCAAGAAACTTGGGTTTTTATTTTTAACCTGTAAACAGATCTGTATTTATAGTCACACATTGTCAATTATATCTACTAGCTTACGCATTGTCATGACGCAGAGGAGTTTACTTGCTTAATGAGGAACTTAAATGGACCTAGAGCAGCAAGAATAGGAGAAGGGGGTCAGCAGGCTAGCATTTTCATCAATGGCTGACGAACCAAGAACCACAACACATAAGGAGTAAGTTTCAGAATAAATATTCAGCCAAAGAAACCTACAAGCAGCAAATGGGAAAAAGAGGCAACTGTTTGGTTTGGGCTTCTCTGCATTTAAGCGGAAAATTATATTGCTAGGCAAATGTTAGCAAATAATTATTGAGTTTGGAATTGAAGGGCTTGATGCTACATGTTTAATTGTTCGGCCTTTGCTTGTGGAATTTTTCTGTGTTTTGATATTCTGGATTCTATTCTTTCCTTCTTTCTTATCTCCTTCCTTATCCTTTATCTTTCCCCTTCTTTAAAAAGAAGTTTCTTTGTAAGTTGCATTCACAAGTTCAAAATGTACAGGTCAAATCTAATAATCTCACTTCTGCAATAGTAAAGAAATTATAAGACAGGCAATTCAACTTCTGAGATTTTCCACTCCAAGCTGAGCTTCGGAAAACAAGGGAAGCCGATCTACAAAAAATCAATCAGGGGTTCTTAAGGCTTCCAGTTTTCCTAGTTTCCTTTGGAGATTGACATCTAATGTAATTTTGGTAAACTAAGAACAATTTCTGTTGAATGCAACCTATACAGATTTTCCTTTCTTCATAGTTAAAGACACATTTTGTTTCCTGTGTTACCATACAGAGTTTCAGGACCCAGAAATATGCAAAAACAAAAAAGGAGAAAACACAGATACAAAATCTATGCTAGACACAAAACATGCAAAAAGAAAGGGGGGGAGGGGGAAGAAACGTTACCCTACATACCCAAATTTACACTTTAAACTCACCTCCATGGGACCTCGAATCAGTTCAAGTTTGGAGCCAACCAGTTGGCTAGTTTGGTCTACAGCACTTGAGTTCCTATTTTGTAGACTAGTTTCTATTTTAGTAACCATCCTCGTATCTTTCAATCCAACCATTGGAATTGAGTGAAACTTATAGCAGTGTTTCACACCTCACAAGCTCCACTCACACCAAGGCTGGTCACAGTTTTGGTAGCTAGTTTGATTCGGATCCTAACTTTCTAGTTTCTATCCTTGTTTCTAATCTACAGATTTATGGGTTAACTGGGGCTAAATTATCGTAGCCTTAGCTTTGCATTAACCAAAAAATTGATTTCATTTTGTTTGTTCTGGTCAAATAAAAGGTAAGGTAATTTTAGATCTTATTCAATTAGAAAATAGGACCTGTCAAAGCTTCCAACAATTGGGCAGTATACTTTTCCTTTTTATTTTAGGATCTTGTAATGCATTAAGCCCATATTTAATACCCCATCATGGGCAATGAAGATTACACTTGGACTTTTTTTATTTTTGCTAGAGCAAAGCTTGGCTGACTTCTTCTCCTGCATGAGAGTTATTTTGTCTAGTGTTTGAAGTCTGGACTGACTACTGTCTGCTTGGTGTTTCAAGTCCAAGTTGCTGGAGGTTCCTTGGTTTTTAAAGTCCAACCCTATCAGAGTTTGGTGCTTCAAATTCAAGTCACTGATCTTGCTGTGTAATCAGCCTTTGACCACCACCATTGGAAGATTGCAATTGAATAGGGAGATCCAGCATCCGCATCCCCTTTCTTTGCCAATTAATTTCATTTTCTTGAATCTTCAAGAATCCACCATGAGTTCTATTCAAGAACTGACATGCAGATGATCTTTTAATCCAATAGACCAGCAAAAGCAATTATTTTACCTTAGTGCCTCTCACTCAATCCGACTTACAGCCCATTCTTCAATTGAAAGAGGAGGAAGGGTGGACCAAAAAAGAAACCCTTTCTTGAATTTTCAGATTCCCCAAGAAACCCAAATTTCAGAGTCAGATCTACACCAATCTAACCATCAGATATGTCCATAACTTGCAGCACCATCTCCTAAGTTCAATCCAAGTTTAATGCAGAACCATCACCAAATTAGGCTTCTTTCCTTGAAAATAGTCTAGGATTGGATATACATGCATTTATCCCTTGATTCCATGGATTTACTTCGTAATCGGCCAATTTTATGGGCCTAAAAGATGGGTAGAAAGTAGGAAAACGGAATTTGTTTCACTAGTTTACTTAAGAGTCCTGTTCTAAGTCTGTTTCCTATATTATTTCAATTTCCTAGTCAATTAGGTTACCTAATAGGTTAAGGATTAGGTTAGGGCTTTCCTTTCTGGTATTGGAGCCTATTTTAGAGTTGGTTTCTAACTTCAATACCTAGTTTTGAGTTTCAACTATGTCAACCGATATGAATATTAATGCAATTGCTCAATTGAGTCATGAATTGATTAATTAAAATTTTGACTTTTTGTTTATTGCTAATGGTGCATAGCATGGTTGCGTGACCATCTCCTCCCCATCCCTCTTCACGTGATTAGTTCTCTATTCAAGCTCTCCACCTTCTGTTATTCAAATCAGCAACCAGTTGAATCACCCCATCCCCAAGATTCTTCTTCTAACCTTCTATATTCCCGAACCCTAAATTCCTTTTGTTTTCCATTTCTCAGTTCTCATACTCCCCAAAGCACCCAATATTCGAACTTAGATCTACACCAATCTGACCATTAGAACCATCTCATACTTTAGGAATCATCCCACATATCATTTACCTATTTTTCTACAAGTTTCAGCCCCATCCAACCAATATAACCTATATTCTTGTGTATCCCAATCAGCTACCAAAAATCCCAAAACCCTAAACCCCAACTTTGTTTAATTGACGTTGTGGAAGATTGGCCCTAGTTGATCCTATTCAATCTAGGGCTACATAAAAGTTTCAAGTCAAGCAGACGACAAGAACTCTGTTTCTTGGTTGTGTCGCCGTCTCCCCAATACCCTAATTATTTTCAAGAAAACAACTTTTGCCCAATTTTTTCCCGAATTTGAAACAGTGTCTCTAGCCTAGAGTACATGTATCACCAAAATTTTTGGGCAAAGCTTTATTTACTGACACCTTCCTGAGAGACCCCAACTCAAAACCCAAATTCCATCGGATCAATTTTTCTAACCTACCATTTCCCACCCAAATTCGAGTTGGTTCTTCTTCAGGTCTTGGTTATTGGCCCTCAATCTTATTGACACTACATGAGAGTAAACCTAACAAAAATTAGAACTTAGCACTAGACTTCAGACTACTATACAGGAATCTGAAGAAAACTAACCAGCAGTCCTAAGAATAAGAAAAGATCATAATTGTCGTGCCTCAGAATATGAAAACACAAGTACTAATAACTAGGAGACACTCTCGTGACTTTCTGGCAAGGCCACTAGACACACATTGCATAACCACCGGGCCAGATTTGCCCTGACCAGCCTAGGCCAAGATTTATGGGCTGGGCTTGGTAGTCCTGGGCTTAGGACTGGGCTTGGACCTGCGCAAATATTTTTGGAGGATAGGCATGCTGACCTGTTGCCTGGTGGATGCCCTAAATCAATATAATTTGAGACTATAAAAATACATGACCTAGAGATCAATTAGGTAATTCTGAAATTTATAGATCTGTTCATGGTTTACAATTGGAAATTGTCTGTGATTTACTAACTGGTATCATGTGCATGAACATTGAGAAAGCTATTACTAATTTAATGGAGAATAAGCATGCTGGCCTATTAGCAAGAGGAAGCCCCATATGAATATAATTTTAAGAACTATCAAATATATGACTCATTGCCTATATTCACACAGTATAGTAATCACAGCTCTATTTTCTTTGTGAGCCATTTCAATAAAAGGGCCTCCAAAACTAACTCAACTCTCTACAACATATTAACTAAACTTTCCAATAATGCTATTTTTTATTTTTTTTCAATTTTTTATGAAAGCATTTTTTATCACATCATGAAGGACTCTAACTATATATCAAAAAAATGAGAATTCTATTTAAAGCCTGGTGCTAACAAGCCCTACAATTTTAAACTAAAACAGGATTAAAAAAAGGAACATGCTGGAAACCCACACAAATAAGGGACAAACTGTAAGGCAGAATCAGATAAAGGCCTCATGTTTAATTCCAATTTGGATGTCTAGACATACAATTTCTTCCAAACGAATGGTTATATTAGAAGAAAATAGTCATACTTTTCCCACATTATCTTGCACACCAAAATATTTGACATCAATGAGATAACACACAAGAATAGACAATACCAATCTCTCGTAGACTAACCAAATGCAATTCCCAACAACCAAGAGAAGTATGGAGTACCTTCATGATATATTGCTCCTGGTGCTGTTAACAAGGCTGATACACAGTTTTTGGTAGTTGGGACGACCAATTTGGAATGGCAGTGACTACATTCGATCATGGTGTTCACTCTTGCATTCTTGCTCAAGCCATCTAAAGAAGAGTACAAATGTTACATCCTGCAAAAATGAAGGATCCCACCAAAGAAAAAGCACACATAAGCAGCGCTGCTGGTGAACTCTTTACAATTCATTGAAAAAGAAGTACATGATAGCAGCCGAACCCATTCTACAATTTATTAGATAGACTATTGAAGGTTAAACTATTATCCATATGCAAGAAGAGTACTTCTTCCAGAAATGTTCTATCACTTTTAAACCTTTTTTTTCCTAATCCCTCTCCAACTTCTAGCTTCCTCCAACGTTCTCTCTCTTTCCCAATTCCTTCTTCGTCTCCATTTTCCTCTCTCTATATTCCTTTGTCTCCTATTTTGTGTTAACTCCTCAACCAACTCCAATTCCACGGTTTCTTTATCAAATTGGACTATAAAATAACCTAAAAAATAAAACTATTCTATCACATCGTTCTAGATCTCGTGAGATATCTCACTTTTCCAAATAAAAGTAATGAGATCATGCACGATACCAAGAAATGGTATATCTCAGATTGAGATCTTGTTTGACTCAGGATCTCGAACCGTGATTAAGGTTCAACCCAAGTTTCAACCAGCCACTCCTTTATTATTCAAAGATCTTGCTCAAGTCGATAGAACACGAGCAAGTTTTCTCTTTTTTCGTTTCTTTTGCTTCTACTTCCTCAAATTTCCCACTTCTGTCCTCTCAATTTATCATTTGAACTTTGTATGAAGTATGAAGATGAATATGTGTATCATACTTGTCTGAAGTACGAACATTGACGTATTCATAGTTGAGTATATGATGTGTACAACAGGCCATTTTAGGGTGTACCTTCAGTATAGCGGTTGAAATGGAACTCATATTTACAATACTTATTTCATAAATCTAAGGCCACCACTGTGTTCAAAAGGCCTAAAGTAGGCTGGACAGAAAATCTCAACCCCAAAAGACACCTAAACAGCTAAACCCATTTGGGCCATTGAGTTAGGAGGAAAAATAACTTCCAACTCGACAAGACCTTGATTTTAAGGCCTAACAAAATGACAACTAAAACCAAAATCTCAAACCCACTAAATGTTGAACCTTTGATCTGCCTTCAATTAATTTAATTTCAATTCACTAGACTACCACTTAAATTACGTCCAAAGGGCATTAGTCCCCCAACCCACCATAAGGTGTGGAGACAATATGCAATGCACCTGTGTTGAGGCCAAGGGCTACCTCAACTTCCTTAGGCAGAAGCAAGAACTTGTCCATGAGTGGTGAAGCCCAAAATAATCTTCAAGTTAGGGCATATATCGGCAAAGTGCCCTTGCTGGTAGCAATTAAAACTCCTTGGTCCAGCATTAGGTTGTGCAACTACAACTGTAGGTGTAGGAACTTGACTTCTCCGGTCTTTATACTGTTATTGATGCTTGACTAGTATAAGCTCCCTCATAAAACTTATTAGGGCTTGGTAACCTTGACTAAAGCTACCTTTATGTACCACGAGTCGCCTCATCATCACTCTGCCCCAAACTTGATGATCTCTACAACCTCTGTATGAGTCTAACCGCACTGAGCTCTAGGTACAACCCTAATAGAAGGCCTCAGACCCTTCACAAGCGTCTTGGCTTTCTCTCCATTTGTCCTCTGATGAACCAGACAAAGTAAAACAGATATTCAAAAATATGTTGATACTTGAGGACTAACTTCAGGGCCATGCTTTAGGTTAATAAATTCTAACTCATTTCTATCTCTACAACTTTCAAGATAATAGTCCCTAAAGAATGCCTCCCTAAAATCATCCCATGAAAGGTTGGGATAAGTCGTGATTATGATGAGTAGCTTTCCACCAAGAATCCACCCCCTTCTTCATCATGTAACCTGCAAAAAGAATCATCTGAGTAAGGGTGTCAATTGGATTGGCTTTGATTATTCAGTTCAGTTCAAAGCAATGATAGTGTAATTCAAATTCAATCCAAAAACATAGTCGGATCTAGAATTGGATCCAATTCCATACCATCTTGGTTTCAGTTTGTTTACAGCTTTTACTCAGTTCTAAAATATGGTTCCAAAATAATCATAAAAATGGTTTTAGTTCAGTTCATAGAACAAAATTTCATTGAAACCTGCGAAATTTCCACCGAAATTTCCCATTTTGAGAACCTCGAATGAAAAACTAGGGGACCGAAAAATCCCAAGTTTCGATCGAAACTGTTGAAATTTTGTCGAAACTTGTCAAAACCTCGAAACCTGTCAAAACTTGATTCAACCCAGCTAGACCAGCTAAGTTCATGAGAAGAAAAAAAAATCCCAAATTTCGTGGGAAACATGGGAAATTTCGTGGAAACTTGGAAAATTTCGTGAAAACCTGGGAAATTTAATGGAAACCGGGGAAATTTCATGAAAACTTGGGAAATTTTGTGGAAACCTAGGACTTTTTCCTACATGTTTTGTAGCTTTCCCATTTTTTCAATTTTTTTGTTTCTTTCATGT